>NC_142802.1:9128271-9428271 GCF_049724085.1 Artemia sp. Qi Xiang Cuo | reverse complement strand
TTCAAAGTTCGGTGTAGCCATTTTGTTGAAAATAGTCAAGTTAACGGTAGTATATTTTGTTTTCACTAAAGTGTAAACTACACTTTGGCCGTTGGAAGGTTTATGGGGGGTGGTAGTCCTAATCACTATTCATCTTAATTTTTGTTGTATTTTAGGTTCCGTTTATTTATTAATACCATTTCTGTTCGTTTTAAGTTTAAACCATTGTATTACTTTATTTCTGCTTATCCTGGGTTTTAAAATGGCTTATAACTTTTCTTAGAAAAAACTTATTTTTTGGAAATGCTGAATATATAGCGACTATTGACTATATCTCTGGAATACACAAAGGACTGGTTATATATCTTTGATGAGTGTGATTGATAAAAGACGGTAAGTTTATTTTCGTGAAGAGTATGCTTCTTCATAGATGCTATGTATTTTTTTTTTTTTTTTTTTTTTTTTTTTTCGGAAGTCACATAATTCAATAAAGAGCCTATTCACCGAACTTGTCAAGTTGACTTATATGCCTTAATTCAAATGCATTTTTGAAGTCTTATCAAACAAAAAACTTGTTGTTTTTTTACTTAACTATTAAAAGAAGTGATTACTTTCCTTTTTTTTCCTTTACTACCAAGAAAAAACTGAAAAAACTTGTTTTTTTATTTAATTAATAAAATAAGTTATTCTTCCCCTTTTTTAATTCTCCTTTTATTACCAGGAAATTATTTAGTCTATTCTATTATTAGTTTTCTACATCTTTCCCTTTCTTTTTCTTGTTTTCCTCTCATTCACTGTTAATCTTTATTTTTTAAATATTCAAAATCAATTTCTAACATTTTTCTCCTCCCCCCCTCAAAAAAATTAACACTAATTGCTGTGTGCTCAAGTGACCACATGCTTTTACGGTGCTTGCTTTGAGGTAGATAGTGAAGTGGTAGTGGCTAGCCTACTATTATTCATAAGTAGCATTACGCCTTAATGACCAAAAAACAAAATAATAGTGTTTAATAGGAAAATACATTTAGGTGCCAATGTTACTTCCACGACATACGAGGTGCCACACGTACGCATGATGTGCCACAACAACACATTTAGGTACCAAGATTATATTCAAAGTCCTCCAAAATTGTCTCTTTCTTCCTTGTTTTGTTTTAAAATATCCGGAGGGTCTGCAAAACCTTAGAAATTTGGCTAGTAGGATCTTTTTCCTTTTTTTTTAGGTTGGTAACTTTAAAATTTGACGACGGTGGGTCCAATTCCCAACCAAGGAGTGTGAATTTTTACTACGTCACAGATTTATTCATATAATTTTCAGCAGGCCTGGAGCTGCAGAAAAAAAAAATCTATAACATAGTAACCGAAAATTAATAAAACACAAGAACCCTCCGAGCATGCATCGAGGCTTTTTTTTGTGAGGGAAGTTGTGCCGATTTTATGCATCCTTCTTTCACCCAAATGTAAAAAGATGACACTTGACACTGTTTTGGGTACTAGCTCTGCAGGGGAATAATTTCGGCAAAATCCTAGGGGAGGGAAAAGTAGGAGCTGATTTTCCCATGTAAAGTGAAAATAACCAATTAAAAGATGAAAAATGTGCCATATACTACCATAAAGGTAAAGGTATAGCAAAGAAACTGGTCTGTTTTTGTGGATGCTTGAATTATGTAGGCCCATCTTAGTTTTGACAAGATTTTTGAAGACACTAAGTTTCAGCTGGTGGAAGGGGGAAAACTAGGGTCTGGGAGGAATGGTTCCTATAGGTTCCCCTCTTCCTATAGCAATTTATGCCCCTGTAGCTCTGGTTCGAGATAGAAAACAATACAAGGAATGAATCAAGTTTGTTTTGCACCGTAGTTGCAAGACCTGTTGCAACAAACAAGCTAACAAAAAAATGCTCAACATCCTACTAGTTGTGCTAAATATTTATAAGAATCTGTAAATATTTTTGAAATCCTAGAAATAACCTTCTGTCTTTACAAACTGGTGAGAAAAAAACCTTTCTGAACTGGCTTAGCTTTCTAAGGCAAGCACATTATTATTGAAAAAGTTCAGCTACAAACTATTCAAAAAAAAAAAAAAACAGAAAGTGAAATCTTTGTAGTAAGGGTTGCCACTTTGACGATATTTGTGCCATAATTTGTCGACATCATATTTCCTTTTTGATAGGTTTTAGCTAAGATTTAAACCGAAATTAGCAATAGCCTAAATTGTGGGAGAATCCAAACATTACCAGTTGCATAAACAACAAAAAATATTTTGCTTAGAAACTAGATGGAAACTTACTTAGCCAGCTTTGAAACATGAGTTAGAAAAGATTTTGCAGTAACTTTGCTTGCAATATTTAGATACTAGTGAATATTCCAAGTATAGCATTAAAATGGGGATTAAAAAATGCACAATGGAACATGCCAGAAAAGATGAACTAAATTATGCAAAGCTTGTAAAATCATACTAAAATTATTTCAATAAATAGCACAACTCAAAAGATTTCTACAGTAAAAGCTAAAACTGGAAATAAAATATATCCTCAACTTGTAATTGGTTAGAGCGCAAGTACCAACTAATTGTAAGGTTCAAAAATCCTAAGATATCTTGTCGAGCCTTGTCGATCTTATGTCGACAGACAGATCGACTGTCGATCATGTTAACGATCATGGTTCCTTTAAATCAGTACATTAAATTTTTCATACCAAAAAATTAATTGATTACTCAATTTTTCATGACTATCCGTACTAAGAATAACCTTTATTTTTTAGCTTAATTTAAATATTACCTCCAGTAACTATTATTAACTATCTACTTATATTTACGTACTCATTATATTTACTTCATTGTTTATTTAATGATGTTTATATACATATAATACTAAACTGTATCTTAACGACTTTAACAATTTGATTTTCTTTTCCCCTCTATATTTCATCAAGTTACAGTTTAGGGTCTACCGCTAAATTATGTTAGCAGTGCCAGCTTCAGTTCAAATGATAAATTTTTATTAATAAAAAAAACAAATATTATTTTAAAAAAAATATAGTATTATAAGCCCTTTCAATCTGTTAAATCAGTGAATTAGTTTCTTTGTTCCAATAAATAATGCTTATTTGGATCTTAACCAAGTTTGATTTACTTTTTCTCTTTTTCAAACGGTTCGTGGTAACGAACTGTAAGTAAGGAGCGACCCGGCTCAATAGTAGCCGAAACTCTAAAAAACGGTGTATCTATTGGTATCAGAAATTTTGATAACAATAGATACACAAAAGGAATAAGATTTTTATGCTGATTTTAAATATATAAGTTTCATTAAGTTTAGATTTAGCCATCAAAAGTTACGAGCCTGAAAAAATTTGCCTTATTTTCGAAAACAGGGGGAACACCCCCTAAAGTCATAGAATCTTAATGAAAATCACACTGTCACATTCAGCGTGACAAAGAACCCTACTGTAGAGGTTTCAAGCTCCTATCTGCAAATTTGTGGAATTTTGTGTTTTTTGCCAGAAGAAAGATCATGGATGCGTGTTTTTTTCTGTTTTTTTTTTTTTCCAGGGCCGATCGTATCGACCCAGTCGTCCTATAACGTCGCGAGAGGGCTCATTCAAACGGAAATTAACATTTCTAGTGCCATTTTTAAGTGACCAAAAATTGGAGGGCAACAATGCCCCTCTCACGCTCATTTTATCCCAAAGTCACCGGTTCAAAATTTTGAGATAGCCATGTTGTTCAGCATAGTCGAAAAGGTTGCAAGTTATGACCTTTGCCCCTTATTTACATATAGTATTGGTTATTGGGAAGTATGCAGACGTTTTCAGGGGGGATTTTTTTGTTGGGGGTGGTGGGGGTTCTGGGGAGGAGTTTATGTGGGAGGATTTTTTCATGGAGGAATTTTTCATGGGGGAAGAGAATTTCCATGAAGGGGTCGCTGGATTTCCCAGAATTATTTAAAAAACGGTCAGAAATTGAATAAAAAAAAAAAAAATTCAACTGAAAGTAAGGAGCAACATTAAAACTTAAAACGATCATAAATTATTACGTATATGAGGGGGCTCGTCCCATCCTCAATACCTCACTGTTTACGCTAAAGTATTTTAAATAATTTCAAAAGAGCTATTTGTTCTGATTAAAAATGCCTTTGTGGTTCAGGGGTCATTTCTTAAGGAGTTGGAACAAAAATTCGACCTTTAGCGTAAAGAGCAAGGTATTGACGAGGGGGCAAACCCCTCAAATACGTAATAAAATTATACGAATATAGAAATTCGTTAGGTAAGGTAGTTCGTAAAATATGTATATTTATTACTAATAAAAACGTTCGTAAATAAAATCAAAAGTTCTAGTGCCCTTTTTAAGTAACCAAAAATGTGGATGTGAAGTTAGCCATACGACATTAAATATTATAAGTATGATTTTTTTATAAAATTAAATTATATATAAATGTGAACTTTAATAAAGAGAAGGCGTCAGGCGATTTTAGGCAAATTTTAATCAAGCCCCTGTGTTAGAAAAGTGATAATAGTCAACATAGTAATTGTAGATTCACTGGTATGATTTTGGGAGGAAGCAAACTACTTAGTTTTTTCGACTAGGAAATACAGTATATAAAGTTTTTATGGAACAAACACCGTGGGCTTAAAAGATAGTATGTGTTGGCAATGTTTTCAGGCTTAGTTTAATAATGGGGAGGTTTTCGTTTAACCAGGCATTTGATAGGGCATGCCGACTGGGGGTAAGGGGTCCGGAGGTGAGGGCAATGGTCCCTTAAAAATCTTCTGAAAATTGTTTTTGATATTTTCATTGAAAAATATGTTTTTTGGTATTCCCATTGGACAAAAATAAAACAAAACAACAAAATGCCCCCAGTCCCTAAATTAAAAAAAAAACAACATAGTTATCCTCTCCTCTCTAAATTTTTGTGAATTGATATCCCTGAACTCTATTCGAAAGATGAATAAGCTTCATTGACGGTTTAGGGTAGTCTAATGTGCGAGATTAGGTTTGAAGAGAATGTTATTAGGACTATATTTCCTAATTCAGTGTTCCTAAAATTAGCAATCGGGATGAAGAGATAGTGTTAGGTTCCGAAACAACTGCCTGAGTGGGACGCTTTACTTACGTAAGACGCATTATCAAGATATCAAAAGCATAAGTGCAGGCAAACCACAGTTTATAGAATTATCCAGTAAGTTTATCGCAGATCATTTCTGGTCTTCATTCTCGGTACGAACAAAAAGCTCCTCCCACTTCTTTCTGCATTAGCGGGTTAGTCTGTTTCCGTCAATCAATGAGAAATGGTTACAAAGTGCATTATTCGTAATAGCGGGTTTCCACTTGTTTCGTGTCCAAGAGAAATCTGACTTGTCTACCCGTGAAAAGATCTAACGCCGCTTATGTTTCTATCTGCAAAAACGTTCTCTGGAGCACTCGCACCTTGGTCCGGGTTTTTATAATGGGTGAGATAGGGTATGATCATACTGCTAATTCTATAAACTGTGAGGCAAACAGAGTATATTATCGCAGTTGTAGAAAGTTTAGAGGAAAAAATCCAACAAACGATGTCAATTATAAACTGCTGAAATCATTTTCTTAAAAAAAAAAGATTTAAATTATTTTCTAAAGCTCAGAGACAGACTCTTTCTCTTATAAATCGATTGAATATCCCTCTTTTCCATCTTTTCGTGTCCATGGAGATTTGACAAAACCCTTAGGGCGGTTCTATCCTCAAGGAGACTACATTAGAAGTACGACAATATACAACATAGGGAAAACTTAATCTTGTTTTTTAAGGCAAGTTTACTCTAAACTGGGGAGATATTCGAAACAGGTAATGTCACTTAATTTTGGTCTAGAGATAATGGAGTATCTATTGATTATTTATCTTCGAGCAAAGATTAACATTGAGGTAAAACCAATTTTTTCTGTTGTTTTAGCATAAAACCCGTAAAATGATTTCTAAATTAGATAAAGTGTGAGACAATCCTGACCCCTATTCAAAATCACTCTGTTATTGAGCTTGGTGCAAAACACGTATTACATGTTATTTGCCTTTTTTTTAAAGTATAAAAAGAGTCTTTGTTTTTCAGTGTAATATGTGAATTTTTTTTTTAATCAAAAACATTATTATTATTAGCTATACCCCTAAGATTGTACTACGGAACACAAGATTGATCGCATATTTTTCGTGGAAGGGAGATTGACAATCAACAGCAACCCAGAAATGACTGTGTAAGGAGCTCATTTGTTCCTCAAAGGAGCTCATTTGTTCCTCAAAGGAGCTCATTTGTTCCTCAAAGGAGCTCATTTGTTCCTCAAAGGAGCTCATTTGTTCCTCAAAGGAGCTCATTTGTTCCTCAAAGGAGCTCATTTGTTCCTCAAAGGAGCTCATTTGTTCCTCAAAGGAGCTCATTTGTTCCTCAAAGGAGCTCATTTGTTCCTCAAAGGAGCTCATTTGTTCCTCAAAGGAGCTCATTTGTTCCTCAAAGGAGCTCATTTGTTCCTCAAAGGAGCTCATTTGTTCCTCAAAGGAGCTCATTTGTTCCTCAAAGGAGCTCATTTGTTCCTCAACTTGATTAAATAAAAAAAAAACAAGTGTTTTAAACTGAAAGTAAGAAGCGACATTAAAACTTAAAACGAACAGAAATTATTCCGTATATTAAAGGGGCTGTCCCCTCCTCAACGCTTCGCTCTTTACGCTAAAGTTTTTTATTGTTTTAAAAAATAAAGTTGTGAGACAGAGTCAAACTTTGGCGTAAAGAGCAAGGGGTTGAGGAGGGGACAGTCCCTTTCATATACGGAATAATTTCTGTTCGTTTTAAGTTTTAATGTCACTCCTTACTTTCAGTTTAAAAAACTTGTTTTTTTTATTTAATTTCTGATTGTTTTTTAGTTAATGCAGCTTTTATTTTGGCTCACCGTCATTGAATAAGTAAACAAAATTTGCATAAAAGTTTTACTTTTCTTTTGCTAAATGGATGTCTCTAAATTTGGTTATGACGTAATTTACAAATTAACTTACGTAACTAACTTCTATATTCGTATATTTTTCTTCTGGCAAAAAATACAAAGTTGCAGATTTTTGCAGATATGAGCTTAAAACCTATGTAATAGGGTTTTCTAATATGCTGAATCTGACGGTGTGATTTTCATTAAAATTCTTTCACTTGTAGGGGATGTTTCCCCCCTCTTTAAAAAATCGGGGAAATTTTCTCAGGCTCGTAGCCTTTGATGAGTAATACTAAACTTAATATAATTTATACATTCAGGATCAGCATTACAAACCCATTCTTGTGATACATTTATTGACATCAAAATTCTGTTTTTAAAAGTTTCGATTACTATTGAACCGAATCGATTGTTTTTTTTATTGTTTTTTGTATTACATATATGTTATTACGTATATGAGGGGGTTCTCCCCTTAGTCAATACCACGCTCTTTACGTTAAAAGTAAAAAAAAAATTTATTAAAAAACCCCTGAATCACAAAGGCCGTTCGTTTAATTAGAATAGATAGCTCTTTTGAAAGCACTAAAAAAACTGTAGCGTAAAGAGCGAGGTATTGACTTGAGGGAGAACCCCGTCATATACGTTATAATTTCTGTTCGTTTTAAATTTTAATGTTGCTTCTTACTTTCAGTTGAAGAAACGTGTTTCTTTTATTTAATTTCTGATCGTTTTTTAAATAATGCTTGTAAATCCGGCACCCCCTTCATAGAAATGTGCCTTACCCCAAAGAAACATCCTCCACGGAAATATTCTCCAGAGTAACCCCTCCTCTAGTCCCCCCCCCCTCCAGAAAAAAATCCTTCCTGAAAATGTATGTATACTTCCCAATAACCAATAAATAATGCTGGCAAGTCCGGCGCCCCCTTCATGGCAATTTCCCTTCCCCCATGAAAACTTCCTTCATGGAAAGATCCTAAAAAATAACCCCCGACCCCCCCCCCCACTACCAGAAAAAACCCTCCTGGAAACTTCTGTATACTTCCCAATAACCAATATTATGTGTTAACATTGGGTAAAGTTCATAACTTTTAGCCCTCCCCCTGGGGACTTCGGGGGATTAAGTCATCCCAAATGACATATTTATCGTATTTTCGACCATGATGAATAAAATGGCTATCTCAAAATTTTGATCGGGTGACTTTGGGAAAAAAATAAGCGTGGGAGGGGGCCTAGTTGCCCTCCATTTTTTGGCCACTTAAAAATGGCACTAGAACTTTTAATTTCCGTTCTAATGAGCCCTCCCACGATATTCTAGGACCACTGGGTCGATACGATCACCTCTGGGAAAAAAAAAAAAAAAAAAACAACAAATAAACACGCCCCCGTGATATTTCTTCTGGCAAAAAATGCAAAATTCTACATTTTTGTAGATAGGAGCTTGAAACCTCTACAGTAGGGTTTTCTGATACGCTGAATATGATGGTGTGATTTTCACTAAGGTTCTATTACTTTTAGGGGGTCTTTCCCCTTTTTTTGAAAATCAGCCAAATTTTCTCAGAAGCGTAACTTTTGATGGGTAGCACTAAACTTGATGAAAATTATATATTTGAAATCAGCATTGAAATCTGATTCTTTTGATGTATCTATTGGTATCAAAAACCCGTTTTCTAGAGTTTTGGTTACCATTGAGCCGGGTCGCTCCTTACTTACAGTTCGTTACCACGAGCTGTTTGAAAAGATTTTTTTACAGACCACGACATAAGCATATTTTATTCATGTTTGATACGGTTGTACAGAGCCAAGAATAGGTTGAATTTGTGTCAGTTTTATATATCTGGAAGATAATTATATATATATATATATATATATATATATATATATATATATATATATATATATATATATATATATATATATATATATATATATATATATATATATATATATATATATATATATATATATATATATATATATATTTATACAGACATATGAATTATATACATATATATGTTTGCGAAAGATAAAATTTCAAAAAAAATGCAAAATTGGTTAGTCAAACAGTTCGTGGTAACGAACTGTAAGTAAGGAGCGACCCGGCTCAATGGTAACCGAAACTCTAGAAAACGGGTTTTTGATACCAATAGATATATCAAAAGAATCGGATTTCAATTTTGATTTCAAATATATAACTTTCATCAAGTTTAGTGCTACCCATCAAAAGTTACGCGCCTGACAAAATTTGGCTGATTTTCGAAAAAAGGGGGAAAGACCCCTTAAAAGTTATAGAACCTTAATGAAAATGACACCATCTTATTCAGCGTATCAGAGAACCCTACTGTAGATGTTTAAAGCTCCTATGTACAAAAATGTGAAATTTTACATTGTTTGCCCGAAGAAAGATCACGGTGGCGTGTGTATTTGTTTGTTTGTTTTTTGTTGTTTTTTTTTTCCCCAGGGGTGATCGTATTGACCAAGTGGTCCTATAATATCGTGAGTGGGCTCATTGGAATGTAAATTAAAAGTTCTAGTGCCCTTTTTAAGTGACCAAAAAAAATGGAGAGCAACTAGGCCCCCTCCCACGCTTATTTTTTTCCCAAAGTCACCCGATCAAAATTTTGAGATAGTCATTTTGTTCAGCATGGTCGAAAATATGATAAATAAGTCTTTTAGGGTGACTTAATCTCCCGACGTTTCCAGTGGGTGGGATAAAATTTATTAACTCCACCAATTTTTAACATATAGCTTTGTTTTTGTGTATTTATAAATATTTTTCCAGGAGTTTTTTTTTCGCGTTGTGGGAGGGAAGGGTGGGTCGGTGGTTATGTTGGAGGATCTGTTCATGATGGAAGTTTTCTTGGGGGAAGGGAAATTGCCATGAAGGGGGCGCCGGACTTGCTAGCATTATTTATTGGTTATTGGGAAGTATACAACCATATTCAGGAAGGATGTTTTCTGGAGGTGGGGGGGCTAGATGAGGGGTTACTCTGGAGAATATTTCCGTGGAGGATGTTTCTTTGGGGTAAGGGACATTTCTATGAAGGGGGCGCCGGATTTCCAAGAATTATTTAAGAAACATTCAGAAATTAAATAAAAAAAAACAAGTTATTTCAACTGAAATTTAAAAAAGAATATTAGAAATTAAAACGAACAGAAATTATAACGTATGTGAGGGGGTTCTCCCCCAAGTCATTACCTCGCTCTTTACGCTACAGTTTTTTTTAGTGCTTTCAAAAGAGCTATCTATTCTAATTAAACGGCCTTTGTGATTCAGGGGTTTGTGAATCAAAATTTGTTTTAACTTTTAACGTAAAGAGCGTGGTATTGACTCAGGGGAGAACCCCTTCATATAAGTAATAACATATATGTAATAAAAAAAACAATAAAAAAACAAGCGATACGGCTCAATAGTAATCAAAAATTTTAAAAACGAAATTTTTATGTCAATAAATGTATCAAAAGAATGTGTTTACAATGCTGATCCTAAAGATATAAATTTTATTAAGTTTAGTATTACTCATCAAAGGCTACGAGCCTGAGAAAATTTACCTGATTTTTTAAGGAGGGTGGAAACATCCCCTACAAGTGAAAGAATTCTAATGAAAATCACACCGTCAGAATTCAGTGTATCAGAAAACACTATTACATAGGTTTGAAGCTCATATCTGCAAAAATCTGCAACTTTGTATTTTTTGCCAGAAGAAAAATATACGAATATAGAAGTTAGTTACGTAAGTTAATTTGTAAAGACATCCATTTAGCAAAAGAAAAGTAAAATTTTTATGCAAATAAAAGCTGCATTAACTAAAAAACGATCAGAAATTAAATAAAAAAAACAAGTTTTTTAAACTGAAAGTAAGGAACGACGTTGAAACTCAAAACGAACAGAAATTATTCCGTATATGAAAGGGGCTGTCCCCTCCTTAAAGCCTCGCTCTTTACGCTAAAGTTTGACTCTGTCTCACAAATCTATTTTTTAAAACCATGAAAAACTTTAGTGTAAAGAGCGAGACGTTGAGGAGGGGACAGCCCCTTTCATATACGGAATAATTTCTGTTCGTTTTAAGTTTTAATGTCGCTCCTTACTTTCAGTTTAAAAAACTTGTTTTTTTTATTTAATTAACAAAAAAGGCGTCCATACGCAGTGATGCCGTCTTTGATAGCTGCAACAGTTTTTTTTGGGAGGGGGAGGTTTGCTTTCTAAAAAAAGTAGGTTCCTTACTGAATCAATTCTTTGCCAAAACTGAGCTTAAAATTGAAGGTGGCAAACTCAAAAAGTGAAAAAATCGGATCCATAAATAGATAAATAAACTTCTTTGCTAAAGTTAATCCATCTTTTGACATCATTTTAACTTTGCCTATTTCACCTATTCTAGCCGAATAACATATAATAGAAATATCTAAAATGTTGCTTGTCATCCAAATATTATTCGGTTCCTTTGTAGCCTAAGGCTTAGGAATAGAAGTCGAGTGGTGATATTAAGCTCATCTTATTCGTTTTACAGACTGATGTTGAATAGGGAAGTAATTTCGTTTACTCCGGAAGATAATTTTAAATAGGAAAATATAGACCTTCTCACACCCCACTCTTTTAGCCTCAGGCACGTACGCAGAGGGGGGGGAGGGGAGGAAGGGGCGGATCCATTATTTTTTTAGGGGGGCGCAAAATAGGTTGATCCAATAAAAAAAATTAGGGGGGACGCAAAATTGGTTGATTCGATAAACTTGCGTTAGGAGCAAGTTTAATTAACGCAAACTTGAGTTAATAAAGTACATTATACTACTTTATACTACGCTGGGGGGGCGCCCCTTCGCCCCCCTGGATCCGCCACTAGGGGGAGGCGTGTCTGCCTGAAACTGTTCTAACTAACACCAGAATTATTTTACACGAAACAAAATACTTATACTCAATAGAAATTTTGTCGAAGACCTTAGCAATTATTCCTCACTAATTTTTTATCTTTCTGTTTTGTATGCATTTTCATCACTGGTCCATCTAAGTTTCAGGATGTTCAAGTTAAATTTTTTTTTTTTTTTTTACATCCTTCGTGTACAGTTATGTAGAGCTTTATGTAGCTATTATGTAGAGCTTTGTATCTTTGTAGTGTCTTATTATTTTTTTCTTCGTTTTGAACCGTCTTTTTACTTTTGTGTTTGATGGGTTCAGAGTAAGTTCAATTCATTTCTGTTTCTTAGAACAAATATAACCCGTAATCAGTGGGTTCAAAAAAGATTTATTTTAGGGGGAAGAGCAAGTTTTTATGCTTTCTTTGAGAAACTATTTTTTGCTGTCGTAAATTATTTTCCTAGTAATTTTTTATTATATTCCTACAAGATTATGTTTGTGATTACTATCCAAAAAAATATGCATAGAGATTGTTTAGATTATGTTTTATTGTTTAGATTATTGTCAGATTATGTTACAATCAATTAATAATTTATTAATTGTTAGTTACGTCATTTGTTTTTGGAACTTGTGTCCTATTTAAAGTATATTTCAGTGTTTTTTTTAATTGTTATCCTTAATCACAGTTTGTATAATTATCCAGTATGATCTGTCCCTATCTCACCCATTATAAAAACCCGGACCAAGGTGCGAGTGCTCCAGAGAACGTTTTTGCAGATAGAAACATAGGCGGCATCAGATCTTTTCATGGGTAGACAATTCAGACTGTGATCTAATAGGAAACAAGTGGAAACCCGCTATTACTAATAATGCACTTTGTTCGAAACAATCGGAAACAGACTAACCCGCTAATGCAGAAAGAAGTGGGAGGAGCTTTTTGTTCGCACCGAGAACGAAGACCAGAAATGATCTGCGATAAGCTTACTGGATAATTATATGAACTGTGTCCTTAATGGTGTAATGTTTAGTGCTACAAGCTTTGTGAAGCTTATCGCGTTTGGTATTAATAAATAAATAAATACATTATTTTTCATGTTTTAAAAGGCTAAATAATACAACTATTTTGTTGACTGTCTGCGTTATAAGCGCAAAAAGAGCTAAAGTATTAGCTGCTTTTGATTATTGCTAGCATCAAGGCCGTATCAAGGGTTTTGTTTGGAGGGAGCGGGTATTTGGGGAGCTACAAATATAACTTAAAAAACGCATCAAAGGTTTGTTTATATGCATTTTGCTTCGTTTTTACAAGTCGGACCAAAACTTCAATGGGGATTCAGACCCCCAATCCTCCTCACTGTTATAGGGCCTTGGTGAGCATATAAGAGTTTGAATGTTTGTCTATTAGCTATTTTAGCATGAAGGTAGTAGCAATCGGTTAAATATAATGACAAGGCTTCGGTAAGGCATCCTAAGTTTTTGAATTCCTAGAAATCCTAGAAATTCCTAGAATTCCATTTCAAAATCCTAGAAATGGATACAAATATATGCACAAAGGTTTACGAATTAAATGAAATGAAAAAAAAGTTGTTTGCGAAAGGGACTAAAAAACTGTCTTTCTTTACAGGTTCGGAACGTTTTCTTTGAATTAGGAGCATTGGGTTTTCCCTGAATTTAATTAAAAAAACTGTTTTTTTTTAACTGAAAGTAAGGTCCGACATTAAAACATAAAACGAACAGAAATTATTCCGTATATGAAAGGGGCTGTCCCCTCCTCAACGCCTCGCTCTTTACGCTAAAGTTAGACTATTTCTCACAACTCAATTTTTTATTACAATAGAAAACTTTAGCGTAAAGAGTGAGGCGTTGAGGAGGGGACAGTCCCTTTCATATACAGAATAATTTATGTTCGTTTTAAGTTTTAATGTCACTCCTTACTTTCAGTTAAAAAAATCTGTTTTTTTTTTAATTTAATTTCTGAAAATTTTTGAGTTAATGCAGCTGTGATTTTGGCTCACCTTACATGAATAATTAGAATGAAATTTACATATTCAGTTTACTTGTTTTTGCTAAATGGCTTTCTTGAAATTTTGTTCTGCCGTAACTTACGAATTAACTTAGGTAACGAACTTCTATATATCTATGTTTTTATTACGTATATTAGGGAGTTTACCCATAGTCAACACCTCGCTCTTTACGCTAAACTTTGAATTTTGTTCGAATCGCAAACCCCTGAATCACAAAGGCCGGTTAATTAGATAGCTCTATTGAAAGTACTAAATAAACTTTAGCGTAAAGGGCGAGGTATTGACTAGGGCCGAAACCTCATATACGTAATAATATCTGTTTGTTTTAAGTTTTAATGTTGCTCCTTACTTTCAGTCGATAAAACTTGTTTTTTTTAATTTAATTTTTGATAGTTTTTTTAAATAATGCTGGGAAATCCGGCACCCCCTTCATAGAAATGACCCTTCCCCCAAGGAAAAATGCTCCTTGCAAATATCCTTCCCCGTAACCCCTTCCTCCCCCCCCACCACGAAAAAGTCCCTCCTGAAAACGTCTGTATACTTCCCATTAACCAATACTATACGTAAACTATGGGCAAAGCTCATAACTTGAAGCCCTTTCCCCGGGAACTCTGGAGGACTATGCCATCCTCAAAGACATATTTATTATATATTCAACTATGTTGAACAAAATGGCTATTTCAAAAATTTGATTGGGAAAAAAATGAGCGCGGGAGGGGGCAAAGTTACCTTTTAGTTTTTTTGGTCACTTAAAAAATGCACTATAACTTTTAATTTCCATTCAAATGAGCCCCCTTATGATATTCTGGGAATACTGGATTGATAAGATAACCCCTGGGGAAATAAAAAAAAATTAAATAAAAAATACGCATGGGTGATCTTTCTTCTGGCAAAAAATACAAAATTTCACATTTTTGTAGATAGGAGCTTGAAACTTCTATAGTAGGGTTCTCTGATACGCTGAATCTGATGGTGTGATTTTCATTAAAGTTCTATGACTTTTAGGGGTTGTTTCCCCCTTTTTTAAATAAGGCAAATTTTCTCAGGCGCGTAACTTTTGATAGGTAAGACCAAACTTGATGGGTAAAACTGCTCAACTCCTCGCTCTTTACGCTAAAGTTTTTCATTGTTAAAAAAACAGAGTTGTGGGAAAGTCAAGCTTTAGCGTAAAGAGCGAGGCGTTGAGGAGGGGACAGCCCCTTTCATGTACGGAATAATTTCTGTTCGTTTTAAGTTTTAACGTCGTTCCTTACTTTCAGTTAAAAAAACTTTAACTGAAAGTAAAATTTTTTATATTTTTTCTATTTAATTTTTGAACGTGTTTGAACTAATGCAGCTTTTGATTTTGGCTCACCGTACATGAATAATTAAATCAAAATTTTCATATTAATTTTACTTTTATTTGGTTAAATGGCCTCCTCGAAAGTTGTTTAATTTTGTTTAAGAACGTTTTTATTAGTAATAAATATACGTAACTTACGAATTAACTTACGTAACGAACTTCTATAATCATACATTTTTAATACGTCTATTAGGGGGTTCGCCCCGTAGTCAATACCTTGTTCTTTAAGCTAAAGTTCGAATTTTGTTCCAATTCTTTAAAAATGACCGCTTAATCACAAAGACCGTTAATTAGAATAAATAGCTCTTATGAAAATACTAAAAAATCTTTGGCTTAAAGACAGAAGTATTGACTAGGGGGTGAACCCAATCATATACGTAATATTTTCTGTTCGTTTTAAGTTTTGATGTTGCTCCTTACTTTCAGTTGAAATCCTTTTTTTTATTTAATTTCTGATTTTTTTTTAAATAATGCTGGGAAATCCGGCATCCCCTTCATAGCAATGTCCCTTCCCCTATGAAAACTTCCTTCATGTAAAGTTCCTCCCAAATAACCCCCGACCCAACCTCCCCCCCTACCAGAAAAAATCTCCCTGAAAACGTCTGTATATTTCCCAATAACCAATACTATATGTTAACATTGGGTAAAGTTCATAATTTTCAGCCCTCCCTCCGGGGGCTTCGGAGGATCAAGTCATCCTAAAAGATATAGTTATCACATTTTCGACCATGTTGAACAAAATGGCTATCACAAAATTTTGATCGGGTGACTTTGGAAAAAAATGAGCGTGGGAGGGGGCCTAGTTGCCCTCTATTTTTTTTGGTCATTTAAAAAGAGCACTAGAACTTATAATTTTCGTTCCTATGAGCCCTCCTACGATATTCTAGGACCACTGGGTCGATATGATCACCCCTGGGGAAAAATAAAACAAAAAACAAATAAACACGCATCCGTGATCTTTCTTCTGACAAAAATGCATTTTCCAAATTTTTCTAGATAGGAGCTTGAAACCTCTACAGTAGGGTTCTCTGATACGCTGAATATGACGGTGTGATTTTCATTAAGGTTCTATAGCTTTTAGGGGGTCTTTCACCCTTTTTTCGGAAATCAGCCAAATTTTCTCAGGCGCGTAACTTTTAATTGGACTAAACTTGATGAAACACATTATTATATATGTGAAATCAGCATTAAAATATGATTCTTTTGATGTATCTATTGGTATCAAAATTCTGTTTTCTAGAGTTTCGGTTACCATTGAGCCGGGTCGCTCCTTACTTACAGTTCATTACCACGAACTGTTTGATATTTGAATAGCATACGTTCACGAACAGTAATCTTGCTTTTTACAATCAAAACGAGCGCTTTCTCATGAATTGCTTTAAATTCATGAAGCTTGGATTCTCATAGAGGAAAATGTGTTTACTTAACAATGAGATTAGCATGTTAAATGAGATCCAATTACTGTAATTAGCACTTGCATTAGCTCAGCGTTGAAAATATTCAATTTCACCAAGAGGAACTATCAAAACTGAAAAGGTCTAATGTACAAAGGAAAAAAATATTGTGTAATTGTTTGAACTAGTTAAGCGGGAAATTACACCATCATATAAATGATCATATACATGATTGTGTAAGACATATGCATATATATATATATATATATATATATATATATATATATATATATATATATATATATATATATATATATATATATATATATATATGGAGGACGGGACGAAACATAGTTTTCATTTTTTGATCTTTTACTTGCTACCTGCACAAAGAGGGGGGAGGAGATCGGGACACCTCACCGTCACCCCATGGGTGACATTTATTCAATGAAACTGCTTCCATTAGAGAAATCAGAATTCACGACCTACAGAATTATTTTTGAAATTTCAACTCCCTCAAAAATTTATTTTAAGAGTGTACCCTCTTCAAGGGGATTCTCATTTAGAAATATTACTATCCAAGTGTTGAACTTTAGTAGAAACTGAGAGAGTGGGGTTAAGGGGATGACAACTCACTATGATAAACCTCCAACTGATGCTGTAGACAGCCCATAATTGAACAAAGAACCCAATTTTTTTTTTCAAAAAAAGTAAACAACAATGTTAAAACTTACGACGAACAACATTAAAATAAGACTAACATGGATATTTTGCTATTTGTTTGATTTTTTTTTTACCAAAATACCAAAAAAGAAAATTTTCAGTTCTTGTAGGGCAATATGCCCTCCCCTACCCTGCATGGCAAAGCAAAACCTTCTTAAGAATTATATTATGCATACCCACAGTTAGATTCAGGGGGTTGTCCACTCTTTCCAACTGGTGCTCATCTCTGAGTTAAATAATATAAGGATTCAAGATAGGCCCAACTACCTAGAGCTAGTAAGAGGCAATATTAAAAATATATACAAAAAAATAAATGCATGCACAAGCGAAATAATCTTGAACTAAGTTTTTATAATTCATATAAACAGTTGATATGTAACGTTAAATCGGCTACAGTAATTCAAAAGGTATTATCTGATATGACTTCTAAAATTCAGATTTACAAACCATTCCTCAAACCAAATTAGTTCACTCAAGTAGTTATATATATATATATATATATATATATATATATATATATATATATATATATATATATATATAACGACTTATTTCCACGACTTATTTCGATCTCAATATATATATATATATATATATATATATATATATATATATATATATATATATATATATATATATATATATATATATATATCAAACGAAACTCAGAGAAGAGAGAAAGTAACAAAATGAAAAATAAAATCAAAATGGTTTAAAAAACGAGGATTTTGTCAGCCAGCGAACCATGAAGAAGATAAAATATAAGAAAATATTTCGACAAGGACCTCCACCAAGTCGTCCTCAGTGCGAAACAAAAACAAAAAAGATAAGAAAAAAAAAACGAGAATCTAACCTTGCTCTTTATTTACTCAAATAATCAGTAGAGAAACGGAAAATTGTTTTCGTTACATATATAATCCCTAATAAAAATTTCTTGCATCCAGCTACTGGTCCTTACATCTAAGTATCTACTAAAGAATATATCTTCGTGGTTTTGACTCACTTGTGAAATGTGTTTTGGGACATTACGTAATTTGAATTACCCAACTTGAGTTACCCCTCTCGTCAATTTCTTATACTCTTTGGATTACTCTTTCAAATAGTAAAAGAGGAGGCGTAACTTACCAACTCCAGGAAAGGATTGGAGACCCGGAAAACTTGCGGCAGCTACTGCGGCTGCCGCTTGTTGCAACACAGCGTCACCGTTTGTGATTGATGGAGCTAAAATTAAAACACGTCACAACAGTGGGAAATTCAAACTTAAGAATGAAATTTAGAGCATAATACTCAAAAATATTTTAGCGTGGGCTATGAACAGTGCGCTCGTTGAAGGATAAAAAATTGGGCCACTTTTACGCAATTCCTTAGAGTCAGTAGGGTTGCATAGCCCCCTCCCACCTTCCGATGACTTAGCAGTAAATGAGATGCGTAAAATGAAGGAAATTTGGTTTAAATTGTGCATCATAATAAATTGTTTCTGAAGCCCCCCCCCCCCCTCTGCCTTAGAATAGAAAGTTTAAAACAATTCTAAACAAATCTAAGAATAAAAAACAAATATAAAAATAAACATTCTAAAACCCTCTAGAGCCAATAGTATTCCATACCCCCTCCCAAAGGTGCCTCATTAATATATTTGAGGGAAGTTTGGGTTTAGATGGTATAATAATAAATTATTGCCCAAGTCTTGTTCCACCAAAAAAAAAAACAAAAAAAACTGGAACCTTGTTTTGGGTTTAGATGGTATAATAATAAATTATTGCCCAAGTCTTGTTCCACCAAAAAAAAAACAAAAAAAGCTGGAACCTTGTTTTGGGTTTAGATGGTATAATAATAAATTATTGCCCAAGTCTTGTTCCACCAAAAAAAAAACAAAAAAAACTGGAACCTTGTTTTGGGTTTAGATGGTATAATAATAAATTATTGCCCAAGTCTTGTTCCACCAAAAAAAAAAAAAAAAAAAAAAACTGGAACCTTGGTCGTCCCTCGACCCCCAGAGTAGAACTTAGATAAAATTAAAATACTATACTGGATTCCTTCAACAAAAAACCCATATTTTCATCATCAAAGAGTGAATTAGACCCAACACACCAAGTTGAAAAACATTTTATCCCGAGGATGACCTGACAGATGAATAAAGTAACTAATGATGGGTAAGGAATTCCGAAAAACAGTTCATTTAGAAAAATAAATGGTCTTCCTTAAAAAGAAGAAAATATGTCAGAGCTAAACAATGGGAAGCACAAATGAATTATAGATTTTCTAGGCTACACTAAAGCATTAAAGTGAAAGAATGGCTTAGCTTATCTGTTTCAACTCGAAGATAGATCAGGATGAAAAATATACAGTGCAAAAAAGTCTCGATTTGTCATGCTTTATTAGTATTTTTTCGTAGTTATAAAACAAATATCCAATTAACTAATAATGCTAGCAAGCGGTCACCCGAAAATAAAAACAAGGGGGGAGGTTACGAAGAAAAGTACAAAGGATGAGCCAAGACTTCAAACCATCTAGGTAGGCATAACACCACCTATAACATGTGGTTAATCCAAAAAACCGAGGCTTATATCATTCTACCCAAGGACAAGAGTGTTAATATTTAGTTTAATTAGATCAACTATTGTCATAAGGGGGCTTTATAGCAAAGGTGTTCTGGTTGATTAAACAGTACTTCTGGCAAGTAATTAATTATAAGGACAGAGACGTATATTATGCGACTCGTTCATAAGGATTGACACTTCCTCTAATTTGGTCGACTACTGTCAAAGGAGTAAAGCGTTTATTTGTTTTTTTAAATTCACAGGGAGAACGAGCACCATATTTA
Organism: Artemia sp. Qi Xiang Cuo; assembly: GCF_049724085.1. Lineage (NCBI taxonomy): Eukaryota > Metazoa > Arthropoda > Branchiopoda > Anostraca > Artemiidae > Artemia > Artemia sp. Qi Xiang Cuo. Next base: position 9,408,212 of record NC_142802.1, on the reverse strand, counting down.
CCAGTTGGATATGCTTGAGCTAGGCCATTGGTATACATATTTGTTTCTGTTGCACCATGTCCGTTTGGAGTTTGTGCAGCAAGACCAAATGTAGGTATTGTTGGCGAGGGGATACCACTCATGGCACCATTTAATTGTGTTTGCTGTGGTCCTGATGGTGCATGAGCCATAACTGGACTTCCTAAGCCATTAAGTGATGTTGGAAGTTGCGCTGCTAGTGCCACTGGGCCGAGGTAGGTACCAGTAGGAGTTGTTGCTGCAACAAGGGCTGCCTGTTGCTGCATCAGTTGTGATAATGCAAGATCATACTAGAATAAAAAAAAAAATATTAGAGCAATTGGCTTTGTTTTCCAAATAGAACAGTAGCTTTTGGATCTTGAGAAAGCTTGACTTGTCTGAAATATGAGCTGCTTCACTGACGTATGAGAGGACTGCTGAGAGGCAATGTCACTGGCAGGTCTTTTTATTTTTTATAAGACTCAGTTTATGCATAATATCTAGCATGGTTTAAAATCGAAATGTTTTTGGGAACATTTTAACCGTAGTACAGAATCATAGCTACAGTGTTAGAAATCATAGTCAGTTTAGGAGACCGTAGAGACCATGGGTAGTCAGTTAGGAGAACTGCGCATTCTGGTTCTTCTCCACATGATTCCCCAGACCGTTCGTGTTGCAGTTGAGAGGCCAATCTTTCATAGCTTTCTGTGAAACGACCTGAGATTCTTTGACTTATGATGCCCTTTATTTGATTTTCTACTAGTTTTTTTGTCTGGTTATCTCTTAAGCAGTCTAGGGGATTTATATTTTGCTTAGTTACATGAACCAGGACTTCATCTTTGAACATCTTTGGAATGTTTCAAGTTATGGATGTTGTTATGTTTTTGCAGTGTCCAATACCAGGGCCGTATCCAGGGGGGGGATACACGGTTTGAACCCCCCCCCCCCAATGGTTGTCTGAATCGTAAAAACGTAACAAAAACGGATATAAACAAATTTTGTATGCGTTTTTTTAGTTTTTTTGTAACCCCCCCCCCCATTTTTTTTAGTAAAACCACCTCCGAAAAAATATCCTGGATCCGGCCTTTTCCGATACAACCCATTTATATTTTTATTTTTATAAATAGCACTTCTTAACACAAAATCGGATATATAAGGGGGGTAGGGTACACGTCAATCATAGAACACCAAAACACGAACCAACACATTGTCTAGGATCAATCACAAAAATACATCACACTCCAAAGTGTTGAAACATCACTTCCCTTCTGAGAACTTCTGCAGGCACCCGTGAACTCAGTCACTGTTGAATTAATATTTCGAACTGAGAATTCTGTTTTAGCAATTGAATAGCAGGTAGAGCTTTTGTGCGGTTCTAGGTGTTTACTCTCCCCCCCCCACCCCCCGGAAAATACCCCCCTCGGAAATTTTCTTCTCTAATCTTGCCCAAATGTAAAACAAATGTCCAATGAAAGTGGCAAAGCCTTCCGTGTCTTCTAATTGCAAACCAAATGTTGAGTTTATAGTTGTTTATTGGGTTGGTCTCATTTTCCTATATATGCGATATATTTTTGGCGTAACGCCTTTAATTAGGTGTTGTTTTCTTAGACCACACTGCCGTTCTACAATTTTATTATTTTAGTATTTCTACTGAAGAGGGTCGCTGTATATGTGATAGAAATATATGGACTTTTGTACCTGTCTTCCCTGTCTAAATAAATGGATTTATCCCCATTTGAAAGTTTATTTGTTCATCGTAGAACGGCAGTGTGGTCTAAGAAAACAACACCTTATTAAAGTTATTTCCCAGAAGTTACTTGTGCATTTTGCGCCACTCACTCAAGTTTAATCTGTGTAAAATTCGAGAACACAGCGTTTTTTTTTCGCTAGTTTCTTTGTTACTTTAGAAATAAATCTGGACTATAGATTTGTATATTAGGGGGAGGGGGGAGGGGGGAATAAAGTATAGTGAGTCTGCATGTACAATTTTTTTTGGTACAATAATTCTCAATATTAGATAGATAGAGAGATAAGTGTATTTTAAAGCCAAATATACGGCCATGAACACAGTAAAATAACATAAATGAAAGGCACAAATAACATAAACTTTGATGAACGATCATTATAGAGCCCTTAAATAAAAAACTACATTAACCTAATAATAGTAGTTGATACTGGAGAAAACGGTCATTGAAAAAAAAACACCTAACATTTGGAAAAAAACACTTAAATGAAACATTACATTTACTTTATACTGGGATTTTTTTTTTTAGTTAACAAAATTTCCAGATACCTCGCTTTTCTTCTGTAATATTTTAATGGCCATATCCATATAAAAAATTGTTTTCGACTTCAAACTGTCCAAATACTTTACCCTCCCCTCCCCCTTATGTGCAAATATATAGCCCAAATTATACATTTCCCATATATTCCGTCACTTGTCTTTGCCTTGTCTCGCGCTAAGCTGGAAAAAAACTAACGAAGAAACCGGTCTGTTCTCGAGCCTTACATAGCGTAAACTTGAGTGAGTGGCCCATCATACACAAATACCAAAACTCCTTCCCCCTACGGGAATTACAAAAATAAAATTCAAATAAAATTTTCAAGTTTTGAAAGCCTTATTTTCCATGAGGGGGGGGGGTATTTGCCGGGGGTATTTTCCGCGGGGGTGTTTTCCACAGGGGGTATTTTCCAGGAAGTATTTTCTGCGGGGGTGTTTTCTGGGGGTACTTTCCACAGGGAGGGGGGTATTTTCTGGGGGGGGGGGTATTTTCCAGGAGGTTAATCGCCGGGGGAGTAAACACCCGCCACCCCTTTGTGCTGTGGATCTAATACTTGTTGTCCCAGATCTACTCAGTCTTACTCAAAGGTGGAAAACTTCGAATTTTTAGTACAGCCAGAGTAAAAACTAAGAACATAAGTAATTTTCAGGTTTTGAGAGATATTCACTAAAGATATTAAATTTAAAGAGTAAAATCTAAAACACTGTTATTCCAGTAGGCCTAGAAGTGAGAAAACAATGACGGAGGTATATCTCTGAATGGTAACGAGGAGCTTCCACCTCCCTTGTCTGAACGACCAAAAATACATAAGAAGTACACAATTTGGAACTTCCAAAATGCAAATTCTCTTACAAAAATTTTTCAATTAGAAAAAAAATTAAAAAAACACACATAATAAGTTAGTGTAGCATATAAATTCAATGAAATCCTGGGTAAGAAAAAAACTTACCGTTTCTTGACACGTGTGTCTTGGATAAATCACATCAGCTCGAGTGACAGAAGTCCCTCACTGAATTTAAGAATTCCCGTGCTTTTGGATTACACAGTTTTTATTCATTTTGTTCGATTTCCCTACATCCAAAAACAAGTCACAGAACAGCACTGAGTTTGAATTGTTGCTAGTATTTCTCAATTCTCAAAAACTTCAAATATTTGAAAATGAAGCTAAATACATCGATCTGGTATAATCCTGCTTAAAATATCGAGCTATTAAGATTCTTATGAATATATTTGATGTACTAAATTTGTCAAGAACCTCAAGGAGTTACAAGCCCTGATTCCCGCTAAAAATCCTCTTCGATAGACTATTCTTCAATTATTTACATGATCGTAACGTGGTCCGTAACTCTAGAGAAAAAAAACGCTTGTATTTGTATACATTAATGAGACAAAGGTTTCAAACCATGTAACAAGCCTGGCTAGCGCATATGATACACAATCTCACTCCTAATCCTGGGTCATGAGTTCGAGCCTGAAATTAGGTTTTTTTTTCGTCGGTAGATATTTTAACTTTGTAAATGAGTGTTTCCAAATTCAAAGTTAAAACTTTCAAAAACCGTCTGTTGAAGCAGAGCAAGTCAACTTTGATTTTTGGGAGAAGGGGGAGGGGTATTTTATATGAAACTAAAAGAGTATATGGTATGCTACGATTTGCTTTTTTTATGCCTGTCATCTGACAAGCTTTGTTATTAGTTTGCCTACATTCAATATAGCAAATTCTCAAGAAATGGGATAAGCCCTTAGCCTATTCTTCAGCAAACACGTTCATCTTTGCTAATCTTTCTTCAAGACAGCCTCTGCAATATTTTATCAGTAACAGAAGTGGTAAGTTACAGCTAATACATAATAAAACACAAAGTCCACTATCTCTCCAGTTCTAATCCTTCCATCAGAGAGGATTAAATTCTGCTGACAGCAGAAAGGACTCATGCTGATCATAAGAACTTCGTGAAGAAGAGATTAGTCTCTTGAATAAAAGGCAATCTCCAATGTCCTGCTAAATCCTTTTGTTTTGGACAAAGCCTGTATGCAATGTTTTTTTCTGATTAAATAGGAATAGAATTCTAGTATAGAACGTGACTAGAAAGTTGAAGGCTTTCAATAACGTAGATAAACAAGATTAGGTTTTATTAGAAAAGGTGCAGTGTAATATTCCGAAAGAAAAAATAAAGCTAGGATCCGATTGGACGCTTAACAAAAAAACAAAAAAAAACATTCCTTGACCTGGTTTTTCTTTATGAGATTTGAAAACCAAAAATAATGTATGTAGCACTGTGCATCATGTCTGTAAAAGCAAGGACGGGGGAAATTTTCTTGTCCTAAGATAGATTCAAAGAACCCCTGTGCGCTCCTGCAGCACAGACTTTTTTCGACCTAGGTTGTTTGGCCACTTTATTCCAGCTCGTTTTTCCTGTTGTCGAGTCTAAAATCATGTCAGAAGGAAATGCAAAAGGAAATCAGAAGGAAATGCAAAAGCCATCTTATTTAACCATTCAGAACATAATAGGAATAAAGTAATGGTGAAAAGTGAATTGCAGTATTCTAAAACATTATTTAAAGTACCAATAATTACACAAAATTAAAGTACCGAGAATATCAAAATAAAGAAATTTTTACTCCCTGGACACATTTAGAGCCGGTTCTGGCCTTTCTTGTGCCTGGGGCAAATCTTAATTAGTACTTACCCCCTCTGTCTCCCAAAAATTTTCAGAGCAAATTTTGACAAACAATTTTATTTATTAACAAAATTTGAATTCAAAATATAAAAAAAAACATTAAAATTAATTCGTTTACTTGCTCTTATTTTCAAGGACTGGTCCTGAAGATATAGGAAAAGGGAAAACTTTTGCATTCAATTTGCTTATACTTACTGCAAAGTGAGCCCTCTATTTTATTTTAACAAAAATAAATTTAAGAAGTTACAAAATAATTACAGTTTTTAGATTATTTATTTGAATTTTTTGTCCCAAAGGTTTCTGTGCCTGAGGCAACTGCCCCCTCTGCCCCCTAAGACCATCTTTTGGTTCATTTTTGGTAGTTAGGTCTATTTAAACCTGAAAATCACGATTTTGTGACTATTTTCGTTTGATTTCAAAATTATAAGGTTCCTAGGGGACTGTCACATTTTTGTCAGCGGTACCACACTGGATTGTGAAAATAAATAAACAAAACTATTAATTAAAGTTGACAGCGCTTCAGACACTAACTGTCGTTCATTCCCGGAGACAACTACAACTTCAAAAGAAAGTTTTGCCCTTATAAGCTGTTTCTTGCCAAATGATTTTTAGATTGTTTTTTTTTAGCTGATTTTTCACCCATTTTTGTTTTTTTTAACTTTCTTTCTATTTCATTTTTATTTGCTGAAGTTACGTTTTTATTTTTTACTCACAAGACTAACTTGTCATTTTTAGTTGGTTTAGTTCTGTTAAATATTTTGTGATTTTTTATTGTTTTATCCTTTTTAAAGTTTATACCATTAATAACATGCTCAATTTTTCTGAACAGCCTTAATATATTTATTTATACTATATTAGATACTATGTTTACGTATATATACTATACTATACTTATTACTATATTTATTACCTTACTATATTTATTTTGTTTACGTAATGTGAATATGGCTCATCTACGCTTGTGATAGTAATTTTTTGGAAATAAATCTTCTCTTAAAGTTGGCGTCCGTGACCACCGTAAATTGCATAACTGTATATTTAGAACTTTTTCATTAAAAATTGTTCTCACGATTTTTTTTTTTTTTTAAATATATAAGCTTGTCAAAATTTCCATTTGTACAATTCAAACAATCTCATTTCACTTTCCCTGCCCGTGCTACTTTAATTATTAAATCAGGATTTACCTGTTGTAATCCCCCTTCTACAATATTTTCTTTCATTCTTAACTTAAATACTACTACTACTCTAGCAACTCACTTCAGTACCAATCCGTTTGAGTCTAGCACAGCTACACACGCTCATCCTCCGTTCAAATTTATTAAAAGCCTACCTCTTTAAACCCACCCATGTTTCCAGTTTCCCTTAAATCTTTCCTTTCACCCCAAACGGGGACGACCTGATTTTCGTTTGGCCTTAGACGGTTGGCCGACAACGGCAATCTGCCATTCTTCATCCACAGAACGTGACCAAGCCATCTCAACCTTTCTTTCATTACAGCCCTAGAAACCTAAATGTTGGGAAAAAATCAATTAAGTATTAAGCATGGTTTCGAAGGTTTACCTGGGTATATGTTCCATAAGAACTAAACTGTCCAAAAACGACCGGGTGTAAGAGTCCCACGCTTCCTGCGACTTGCTGCATTCTTCTTAATTGGCGCTCTTTTTCGGTATCAGCTAGTTTTACGACTAAGCTGGAAGACGCACCCTGAAAAAAATTAAGTAATTAAAAATTATAATTCAAATTGAAATTATAATTATTAGAGCTAAAATTATTACCAAAATGTAAGATGTATCATGTAAAAAATAAATATTTATTACCAAGCAACTAAAAATTTAAGTTACAATTGTTGTAATTAAAAATTGTAACCAGGCTGAAAGACACCAAGCAATTACAAATTACAAAATCGAAATTATCACAACTATTAAAATTAAAAATAACAACCAAGCTGGAAGATTCACACTTAAAAAGAAATATATCAACATTAACATGTCAATGACGATTTACAACAAAAAACTCGTCAAATTGCTGAAAATTTAGGGAAGTCGTAGCTCTAAAAGTTTTATTGGTCAAATAATTTACACATATTTCCCTGGACATAAAAATACATGGCTTAAAATGTAAATGTTTTAAGTAAAGAACAAATAAGATTTGATTTTAATTTTTTCGCCGTACTTAAAAATTGTTTTGATCAATTGTTCAATGTGAACGTTGAAATAGGCTTCAAAAGGCCGAGGGCGTTGGACACTTCAAAAACGCTGACATGAATTTGTTAAATTTTTTCCAGAGGAGTTGTCTAAGGATTGGATCTAGGGAGGAATTGTCTAGGGGATAGGAGGTGCCTACCTTCCAGGGCTATTAAATAAAAACAACGAGCTTTTTCAACTGAAAGTAAGGAGCAACATTAAAGCTTACAACAAACAGAAATTATTACGTATATGAGGGTTGTTGACCCTCCTCACAACCTAGCTCTTCACGCTAAATGTTTTTAGTACTTTTAAAAAACCTTCTTATTGTTCTAATTAAACCGCCCTTGTGTTTCAGGAGCCGTTCTTAAAGAATTGGGACGAAATTCAAGCTTTAGCATAAAGAGCATGATGTTGAGGAGGAGGCAACCACCCTCATATGCGTAATAATTTCCGTTCGTTTTAAGTTTTAATGTTGCTCCTTACTTTCAGTTGATGAATCTGGTTTTTTATTTAATTTTTGATCATTTTTAAAATATACCACGAAATCTGGCTTCACCTCTACGGAAATATCCTGTAGACAATTCAATCCAGGTAAAAATTTACCCCGAATGAAAGTTTAAAATTGAAACGGCCAAGAGAAAGCAAGACGCATAAAAAGAATTTTGTGCATGAATTCTGGCAAATTCCCCCAGCAGAAAATTTTCTCTTGAAAATTTTCTCCGTAAAAAATCCCCCTGGCAGAAAATTCACCCCCCCCCCACCTGATATATCTATTGGTATCAAAATTCTGTTTTTAGAGCTTCGGCTACTATTGAGCCGCGTTGCTGCTTACTTACAGTTTGTTACCACCATCTATTTGATAATGAAAGAAAGAATAGTCGCGTTTTATGGGTGAAGGATGTCGGGGTGCCAAAGATTCTTCTTTTTCACTATCAATCAGGGGCCAAATATAAAGAAGACCGTCCCTAAATTGTTTTGTGAGAGGCCACAAGAAAGGATTTAAATGCAATCGGAAGTTCATGAAAGGAGGTAAAGAGTGAAGCTTTGAGAAGACTGGGGTGGAAGAAAGTAGTGTGTAGCTGTTTTGGCCCCAGGTGGCTTGGTGCTTGGTAAGTTATGAGTAGTAGTAGCAGTACTAGTGTATATAGATGTACCACGTAAAATAGTCCGTTGACAGAAATTAAGAATCTTAAGTCTCTATAAGTATTTAAATATATCTATATTATATTTTCAAGCACAAACCCACTTGAAGAGGATATCCCTAGAGGGATGTCTTAGTCTTTACCTAAGTCTTATACTTTGCCTGACCTAAGAGTTGATCAAAGAGTTCGTGGTAATAAACTGTAAGTAGGGAGCGATGCGGTTCAATAGTAACCGAAACTGTAAGAAACAGAGTCTTGACAATAATAGATACATCAAAAGAATTGAATTTTGATGCTTATTCAAAATATATAAAATTCATGAAGTTTAAATGTTACCCATTAAAATGTTACCCATTTAAAGTTACGAGCCTGAGAAATTTTGTCTAATTTTTGAAACCACTCCTAAAAATCCCCTAACTAAAACACCCCTAGGGGTGTTTCCCCTAGGGAAAACACCCCTAAAAATCCAAGAGATATTAATGAAAATCGCACTATGAGATTCAGATTATCAGAGGACTTTACTGTAGAGGTTTCAGGCTCCTATTTCAGACAGAAATGTGGAATTTTGAATTTTATGCCAGAAGCAAGATCATGGATGCTTATTTATTTATTTGTTGTTTTTTCCAGGGGTAATCGTACCAATCCAGTGATCCTAGAAGATCTAGAGAGGGTTGATTTTATCGGAAATCAAAAGTTCTAGTGCCCTTTAGTGACCAAACACATTGGGGGCAGCTAGCCCCCTCGCACCCGCCTTTTTACCCCAAACTGTTTTATCAAAATTTTGAGATAGCCATTTTCTTCAGCATGGTTGAAAGATCTAATAACTATGTCTTTGAGGATAACCCCCTTCCCCCAGACTTTGAGGATTAACCCCACAGCCCCGGGGGATAGGTTGCAAGTTATAAACTTTGTTCATTACTTACATATAGTATTGGCTATTGGGAAGTATAAGCATATTTTCGGAAAGGGGGGAATTTTCTGGGGGAGGATCTTTCCATAGAGGTGTTTTCGGTGGGGAAGGATATTTTTCATGGGAGGGGAAGCTGGATTTCTAAACATTAATCAAAAAACAATAAGAAATTAAATAGAAAACACTGTTTTTCAATTGAAAGTAAGGAGCAACATTAATACTTGATACGAACAGAAACTATTTCGTATATAAGGGGGTTATCACCTCCTCAGTACCTCGGTAAGATAAGATGTGTTTTGAATTTGTAAAAAAGCTTATTATTCTAATTTAACGGTCCTTGCGTATCAGGAGTCATTCTTAAATAATTGGAACAAAAAGTAAAACTTTAGCGTAAAGAGGAAGGTACTGAGGAGGAGTGACGCACGGAGGAATGACGAAGCTTGCATTGTGGTGTACATCTTTAGACTTTCCTATCATCTATTAAAAACACTAAAACGACAAGAAAATAGAATATAGGAAGCTTGTTTTTCTATCTTCATTAAAAAAGTAAAAAAAATCACCCTTCCCCCCGATTTTGTAAAATACTTTTTATCATAATAAAAACTGAAGAAAAATCCTCCCCCCTCCCTACTTTTTCAGAAATTGGTGCCCCTGTCTGTAAACCAAAGAGATGAATTGATTAATTGTTCATATATTTAGACATATATTGGCGTATGCCAGACTCCTGTCCAGACTCCTGGTGCAGACTCCTGTCTGCACCAGACAGGAGTACATAAATTACTAACCGGGATTCACCTAAGACTGGGGGGGGGCTTAGGTAAAAACACCACAAACAACCAAATTATATATAAATATAAAAAAATGAAACACTATCATAACTATCTTGTTATTGTGCGACGGGGATAAGAGAACAAAAGCCCCCCCCCCTGAATAAGTAACTCCGCAGTGCAGACTATCATAGGCAGCGCAATAACGCTGCCTAGCTAAAGAGCGATGTGGGCACTATGTAATTTTTTTTTGTTTTTTTTAGGCCAGGCCCTTCGTAAAGGACTTGTCATGGAAACTTTGAAAAGGGCTCATTTGATTGGAAATTGAAAGAGCTAGTGCCCTTTCTAATAGTCAAAAGTGACTGTAGGGCAACTAAATCCCCTTCCACGGTGATCATTTCCCCAGACACTTCCTTTCGAAATTTTTAGATAGCCATTGTGTTCAACGTATTGAAAAGGTCCGAAAGTTATGTCTTTGAGGATGACAACCCCCCCCCTAGGGAATTCAGGGAAAGAGTTGTAAGTTATGCCCTGAGGGTATAAAAGGTTTTATAGAAAAGGGTGGGCGTAAAACCACCACCGAGTCAAACTCAAAACGAGCAACAATTAACATAATTAGGGCTAATAGCCCGTATGCCTACTAAAGAGCAGAACATAATTTGTGATTTACTGAAAACAAGATATGATGATGTTTTCACTTCTTTACTTCAATAAATAAAAATTATCAAAACTTCAAGGATTAAATATCAGTCAATTAAACTGACCATACACGGTTATTTTTTTTTTTTTTTTTTTTTTTTTTTTTTTTTTAGTCTTGAGAAGGCATGGGGGCTATCAGCCCTACTCATGTTAATTTTTGCTCGTTTTGTGTTTGACTCGACTATTCATTGTAATTTCTGCTCATTTTGAGTTTCATTTATTTATTGATAATGGTTTGTGGTAGTTTTACGCTTGGAAGATTATTTGAATTTATCTCTGCTCATTTTTGGCTCAATGTAGCTCTTTACTTTTCTTTGAAAAACTCATTTTGTGGAATAAGTTTTTTAAATTCATTAACAGAAAGAGCAAGAATTATTCTGTAGAAATATTAGAGCTTTGCTGGGCCCTATTAAAGATGATTTTTTTTTTTATTGTACAATAAAAACAATTCCATTTTCAGCTCATTTTCAGCTCAATGTAGCTCTTTACTTTTATTTGAAAAATTCTTTTGTGGCAAATTTTTTAAATCGTTAACGTAAAGAGCAATAATTATTCTGTATAAATATTAGAGCTTTGCTCGGCCCTATTAAAGATGATTAATTTAAAAAATGTACAATAAAAACAACTCCAAAAAAGAATGTTCCTTGATAAGTGACATATAAAATATAAAAAAAAAACTAACAATAAAAAACCTATAATTTACTTATTAAGAAGTAAATAATAAATTTTAGCCGATATTTAATCTATTTTTGCCTCTCAAGGAGAAGAAATTATGAACACTCATTTGAACTCAAAAGTAAAGCGAAATTGTATCTCTCTACAAGTTGCTAGAGACTACTTATTCTGCTACAAGTTTCAATCTGTGACGATTCTTTCAATTACTTGTTTCCCCCGAGGCATTTACCAAGGTTATGACCTGGAAAATTCTCCGGAATGGTTGTTTATAACTAGAAAAGCCTGGAAAAATCAGTAATCTCACTATAATTCAAGCTAAGGCTAGACACAATCTCGATTTCTAGGTTTTAGGAAAAACAAAACAATTTATGTTATCAAATTGCTCGTAGCTAATAATTTTAGCCGAAAGTAGAAAATCAATAATTTATTTTGTTGTTTTGTTGTTTTTTAGTAGAGGAATGGCGGAGGGCAAAAGAGGAATAGCAAAGGGCAATTTAATAGAGAGGGCAAATAATAAAGGAAAAATCATACTTTACGACAAGACCTTATAAAGAGAAAATATAGATGTATGCCTTCGACCCAAGACTAGAATATTGGAAGCTACGGTAATGACAGTGGTTCAGGCACTTTGTAAGGCAGAGGAAGGTTTTTTAAATGTTTTCTAGAGGAATCATTTAAGGATAGCTCTAAGTATGTTATTGGACTGAACTTATCCCAAGCAATAAGCTGCAAGATGGACGTAGTTCCATCCCACTTTCCAGGGCTATAATGAAAGAAAGGTTGACGTGGCTAGGACACGTTCTATGGATGAAGGATGACAGATTGCAAAATATTGTTCTTTTTGGCCATCCATCTGGGGCAAGCGAAAAGCAGTTTGTTTGTCTCCGAGTGGGGTAGGTAAATCACATAAGAGATGACTTGAAGGAAAAGGAACTGCACAGGAAATGGTAAAGAGTGAAGAATGAAGAAATTGGGGTGTAGGAGGAGCGTGAACTGTGTTTGCATCAAGTTGCTTTGAGCTGTTAGGAGAAGCATTGGTAGTTTTAGTGTCACACAAATATAGCGGCTAAGGGCAAAGATATAAGGTTACTTTCATTTTAAGTTTTATTCCTTTTTCACTAAAATCGGTCATAGAAATGACCTTAAGAAATTAAAAAAAAATATATATTTTTTGTTGGTTTGGTAAGAAGCTTTACTAAGATATTCATTGCCAGAAGATATAGTTCACTCAAATACATTTCTTAAGAATATTCATTTGACAATTTGAGCAATTTTGACAATTTGACAATTTGACAATTTATTCAGTGACAATTTGAGCACTTACTTTCTAAGTTCAATTAAAAGAAATACAAATGAAATAAATGAATTACTTTGAAATGGATTTAAAGAAAGAATTTTTTATAATTCCAATAAAGATAATATGGAATAAAATAGAATGAATAGGCAAAATGGAAACAGTCTAAAACCACCAACAAAGCACTTGATGGTAAAAAAAAAATCAAATACCTATGTTATGATAAATGATCACTAAATGGAAGTTTAACGAATTTACAAAATGAATAAATGTAATGAAGCTTATAGAAATGTACAGACACTTTTAAAAAAAATTTCTGAGGGTGGGGGTATTTTCCACCAGGGAAGTTTTCTGTAGGGAATAAAATTTTCAGTGAAAATTTTTCACAAGGGCGGGGGGAGGAAAGTAGATTTTCTGGTATGATTATGATTTTCCATTCGTTTTAAGTTTTTATTTTCCTCCTTACTCCTAGTTGAAAAACCTGTTTTTATTTTTGAATCGTCAACCTGTTTTTGAAAGACCTGTTAAACCTGTTTTGAAAAACTTGTTTTGAAAAACCTGTTAGTTGAAAAACCTGTTTTTAAAACTGAATCGTCAGAGTCAATTTCAACAAATCTCTAAAACAAGCAGTTTTAGCAGTCTCTAAAACAAGAAAACTCAAAAGCAAGATTCATTATTGATTTCGATTTTAAGGCACCACTCATCAATTAAAAATTCTTCGTAATTTTTAAATGTATGTTCTCAACTGGTAATTTGGGGTTTTATATGCTTTTAGAGTTGCACGAGCTACCTTTTGATGTGCTTGATAAAAAACCGCTAATCCTGAACCGTATTGATTAAATTTGATTGTTTGAGCAATTGTATTTCGTAAGATATATAAACAGGTTTTTTTTTTTTTTTTTTTTTTTTTTTTTTTTTTTTTTACCGAGATAAAACAGCTACTCAGTATTCAAGTACATTTTTCAGTTAAAAAATATTAAAGAAAGTAATAATTTTTAAAGGTCGGATATATCCAGGCTTTTTATTCTTTTTTGGAGAATAGGTAGCATTGCTTCAGATTCTCAGCAAAGAGCTTTTAATCTTTATATATGAGAATGTTTCAGAGGAAGGGTGTACAAATGCACAGATATCCAGATGGTGGTCTTAGGGAAACGTGCCCCACCCACAAAAGGACAAAAGTTGCACTATTTACAGGTATGGAAGGGCAAAAATACCTACGGGAATGCCCTGATTTTGTTGGTGCCCCCAACATAAATTCTGTATTTACCCCTGCTGACAAAAACAAATTATATAGGTTGATAAGGCCTCCTCCTGCAACCACGTTTCAAAATATAGGTATATACATATTTCTAAGGAAATATTTAAGACAATTCTTAGAGTTTTATACGTACACAAGAATTTTGAACCTACAAAGTTTTACAAAAGCTATATGTATTAACTCTTGCTCGATTCATTTTTGAGGCGAATAAACATTAAATTAGAAGCACCAAATTTCTAAGGGAGTTGGAATTATTACAAGGTTACTCCTAAATCGGTAAAAAAAAACGATTTCCCCTGAGAAAAGAGCATCTGTTCCATCCAGTTTTGGTAACAGAAGACCCGAATTCGACAACTAAATTGTTCTTTTTATGTACATTTCATGGGAAAAAGCAAGTATGAAAATGACACAAATGAACGGGTGTATTTGTTCTAATCCTTCTCTTCTGCAAAATAATGATGCAGCTTTGCATTTTGGCAAAATTTTGTCTCAGCGCTCTATTGCAAAATTACACATTTTCTGTTGAAACCTTTTACCTCGCAAATGAAATACCGTAAGTGATTTGGTAGCTGAAGTGATTTGGTAGCTGAAGTCTATTGAAAAATTACACATTTTCTGTTGAACCTTTTACCTCGCAAATGAAATACCGTAATTGATTTGGTAGCTGAAGTGATTTGGTAACTGAAGTCTATTGAAAAATTACACATTTTCTGTTGAAACCTTTTACCTCGCAAATGAAATACCGTAAGGGATTTGGTAGCTGAAGTGATTTGGTAGTTGAAGTCTATTGAAAAATTACACATTTTCTGTTGAAACCTTTTACCTCGCAAATGAAATACCGTAAGTGATTTGGTAGCTGAAGTGATTTGGTAGCTGACGTCTATTGAAAAATTACACATTTTCTGTTGAAACCTTTTTACCTCGCAAATGAAATACCGTAAGTGTATTTCATTGCGAGGCACGTTCCTTTTATGTAATCTTTTCTTCTGGACGGCAGCTCTAACTTTTCTTTCTACTTGGAGCTGCCTCAAGGAAGGACACGGAAGAGCATTGGAAAGCATTCAAAAGAAAGCATCGAAAAAGGTACTTTCAATGAGTTAATTTATTCCTTTTGTAACTCTTTTTTAGAATTGAGTATGTCATATTTATATTTTGTGTAATATTGACCTTAATTTTATGTAAACGGTCAAGATTCTAGAAGCCATTTAAATTATCTAGGGTGGAGGGGTAGAGTAAAGATCATATGGGTATAAAAATGAAGAAAGCCATTGCTCGTCACGTTTCAAGGTATTTTTCTCTTATGAACGATAATTTATGAATTTGTGAGTCTTATATAGTGTTTCTACTCTGCCCTCTGCAGAAAAAAGCCAGGCTCAAACTCTTTCATTTTAGTTTTGTCTTCTTAAAAAGATTCCTGTGTGAACACGTGCAGTCTAAGCTAATTGGATTGGAATTGAAGAACTTGAATAACTTTCTTGGAATACAAGTCTTGGAATAAAACTTTCTTATATTGAGTCCAATTACCTCTAAAGGGAAAAAGGTAAATCTCATCTGCTTTATAATTTTATTTGCAGCCTCAGTGAAAATTATTCTTCCACGTTTAAACTGTTAAAGAAAAAATAGGTTCAGGCAAATAACTCTTTCAATAGAGGTGGGGTAAGCTGAAAAAAACTTACCGGCATAGTTTGACTGCCGTGTAAGGCAGTAATTGCGTTCTGAGCTTCTGTATGTGTAGAAAACTTAACAAAGGCACAACCTAGAAGAAGAAACAGCTCTGAAAAGATTTCATAGGATTACTGGGTAAAATTTAAAGTAAATTTATGTGCAAACATTTTCATGTACATACATAAACTTACGTACAAACATTTTTAGCTTATAATTAATATTTTGAAGTAATGGAAGAATATTATAGGTATTTTTTAATCTCGTATGGCTTATGGAATAGTTATGGTGTGTTCATAAAAGGAAAACAATTTCACATATACCTGATTATAATGGTTTATGAACAAAATTATAAGATTTATATAAATGGCAAATCCCAAATTGTAATTTTAATATTCATATTAGATCGCCCGTTTCACTCAATTCCATTCTAACACCGTATTTTATCCAGATGGATTTTACACTGAAGCAAGAATAATAATATTACCTTTCCTCGACCTTTCCCTATAATAAACATACATCTTCTCAACGAACCATCGAGATTGGACTGTTTTAAATGCCTAAGTAATATTTCAGAACTGAGTTCCTTCCCATTTGCAATTAAAACGAAATGAAAATATTAAAAATAAGGTAATACTTTTGATAGGACAATGAACTTTAAGGGAAATTAAATTAAAAAAACAAGTTTTTTTTTTAACTGAAAGTAAGACGAACAGAAATTATTCCGTATATGAAAAGGGCTGCCCCTCCTCAACGCCTCACTTGTTACGCTAAATTTTTTTATTGTTTTGAAAAATAGAGTCGCGAAAAAGAGTCAAACTTAAGCGTAAAGAGCGAGGCGTTGAGGAGGGGACAGCCCCTTTCGTATAGGATATAATTTCTGTTCGTTTTAAATTTTAATATTGCTCCTTACTTTCAGTTAAAAAACTTGTTTCTTTTTATTACATTTCTGAACGTTTTTGAATTAATGCAGGTTTTGATTTTGGCTCACCAAAGATGAGTAATTAAAACGAAATTTATATATTAAATTTAATTTTTTTGGTTAAATGGCTTTCTCGAAAGTTCTTTAATTTTATTTACGAACGTTTTTATTAGTGAAATAAATATACGTAGCTTACGAATTAACTTCCGTAACGAAATTTTATATTCATAGATTTTTAATACGTATATTAGGGGGTTAACCCCCTAGTCATACCTCGCTCTTTACGCTAAAGTTCAAATTTTGTTCCAATTCTTTAAAAATGACCCCTTAATCACAAAGAACGTTAATTAGAATAAATAGCTCTTGTGAAAGTACTAAAAAAACTTTAGTGTAAAGATCGAGGTATTGACAAGGGGACGAACCTAATCATATACGTAATCATTTCTGTTCATTTAAGTTTTAGTGTCGTTCCTTACTTTCAGTTGAAAAACTTGTTTTTTTTTATTTAATTTTTGATAGTTTTTTAAATTATGTTGGGAAATCCGGCGCCTCCTTCATAGCAAAATACCTTCCCCATGAAAACTTCCTCCACGGAAAGATCCCCCCACGTACCCCCCGACCCCCCACCCCCCACTACCAGCAAAACTCCCCCGTGAAAACGTCTGTATGCTTCCCAATAGCCAATACTATATGTAAACATTGGGCAAAGTTCATAAGTTGCAGCCCTTCTCCCGGGGACTGTGGGGGATTAAGTCATCCTCAAATACATAGTCAATATATTTTTCGACCATGTTGAAAAAAATGGCTACCTTAAAATTTTGATCGGGTGACTTTGGGAAAAAAAATGAGCGCTGGAGGGGGGCTAATTTCCCTTCATTTTTTCGGTCACTTAAAAAGGGCACTAGAACTTTTAATTTCCGTTCCAATGAGCCCTCCCACGATATTCTAGGACCACTGGGTCGATAAATCCCCCCTGGGCAAAAAAAAACAAAAACTAATACACACATCCGTGATCTTTCTTCTGGCAAAGAATAGAAATTCCACATTTTTGTAGATAGGAGCTTGAAACCTTTTCAGTAGGGTTCTCTGATCCGCTGAATCTGATGGTGTGATTTTCATTAAGATTTTGCGACTTTTAGGGGTTTTCCCCCATTTTTTTCGAAAACCAGATAAATTTTCTTAGGCGCGTAACTTTTGATGGGTAGGACTCAACTTGATGAAACTTAAATATTTTAAATCAGCATAAAAATTTGATTCTTTTGATCTATCTGCTGGTATCAAAATGCTGTTTTGTAGAGCTTCGGTTATTATTCAGCCGGGTCGCTCCTTACTTACAGTTCGGTACCACGAACTGTTTAAAAACAAGAAACTTTTCTGAACAATGATAAAAAGAAAAGTCCCAAGATTTTGGTTTCACTTCTAAAAGCCTTTATCGAAGAAAGGGGGGGGGGTGAGAAAACTAATTTGAAAAATTTGACATATATATTGAAAACTGACGAAAACAAACGATATGCAACAAAATCGAAAAAGAAAACGAAAGAAATTCATTATGATTAGCTAAAATTTTTGATTTATATACAATGCGGTATTAACTATGGTTGTTGTGGTTCTCTCTTTGTTTTAGCGTTTATGTGTTTATCCTCTTTTTTAGTAGGTGTTGATTTGTTTAGCCTAACTTTTATTCTTATAATTTTTCCTTTTGTCTTTTTTTGTTGATAAAGCCTTCTTATTCGAAGCCAAAATATTTGGATTTTTATCATAATTTGTACAATAAATTGGGGCAAAATTATTTTTTTGAAATTATTTTCAAGCTTCTCGTCGAAGTTGACACTCAAGGTCAGATGTGGCCAGACTATCAAACTGCCAGAGGTCAGACTGTTTTTGAACAAATGGCTATCTCAAAATTTCCATTGGATGTATTTGGGGAAATAGAACGTGAGGGGGGGGATGAAACAATATATTTCTTAGAAAATATTCTCCAATCTAGAGGTCAGATGCGGCATTTCTACACTCCTGAGTAATTATCAAAAACCGTTTACTAAGCTGCTCTCAAAGGGAGCACATGCAGGAAAATATTCATGTGTCCAATCACAATTTCATCCACCCAATCTTCATTGCCGAGTGGATCCTCCCTGCAAGAGCAATATAGGAAATGGCTTTGGTAAATACCTCAAAAGTGTGGAGCTACCAAAGACGACAATTAGAACTCGAAACGACTAATTTATAACTGAGTCTTATGATGAATTCTTATTATTCTGTTACCTTTTGAGTCATTTTACTTGCACTCAAGCAAGAGCCCGTGCTCCCGCGAAATTTTATTTTATATAACTTATTTGTATTTTTATATAGCATATTTTTATAATTATATAGCATAATTATATAGAAGAAAAGTTAAAAAATGGAGTTACTGGAAGTTACTGGAAAACAGCGTTACTGTTACTGGAGAAAGAAATGGAAACAACGGTGCAATTCCACTGAAATAAGACACGTTTCAAACACAATTACTAATCCTTTCTGTTGATCATGCTAGATCCCCCTGAAAAAGACCCTCCCTAGGAGAATGGCTACCTGACTACCGACATTTGTTTTGGTA
This sequence comes from Artemia sp. Qi Xiang Cuo, assembly GCF_049724085.1. NCBI lineage: Eukaryota > Metazoa > Arthropoda > Branchiopoda > Anostraca > Artemiidae > Artemia > Artemia sp. Qi Xiang Cuo. The sequence goes on along the minus strand of NC_142802.1, from coordinate 9,389,150 downwards.
GCTTTCGGTTTAAAGAAGGAGAGTTATAATTTTAAAACAGCAAAAAAATTACATTTTATTTGTACATGCTTGATTTTACATATTTCATCATTTTTTCTTATTTATATTTACATATTTACTTTATTTTTATTTTATATTCTATTACATATTTTATTTTTGCATATAAGATTTCACAGTTTAACAAAGTATTTAAAAATATAAACATTTTACATATTCCAATCAAGTAATTGTGTAAGAAAGAGCCTTAGTGCCGATACCTCCACTGAAATCTCGAGGTTTCTATAATTTTTCTATAACTTCTTAATTTTCCTTGTAATTTGTTTATTTTTCTTATTTTTATGTTAGCCCCCCCCCCTAAAAAAAAATACTGTTTACATCTTTGAAGAAAATAGCTAAATAGTTCTTGAAATAAGGTGCAGTTGAACTTTAAACAGATTTTTAGTCTATCCCTCTGAATTAAGTTTTATGAAACGAAAACTTTCACACAGACTTTTCACACCTTTTTTTTTCCTTGATTAGCCTTGAAAGTTCATACCCCGAGAAGCATTGATTTTTACTATTCATTTTGTATTTATCCCAGATTAGAATGTCGGTTTTATAACAAGCGGAGATAAATTATACTCGAAGGTCATTTTTCCGATTTTTGGCCTCCTTCCAACTCGCAGTGAGGTGGTCCCTTCAAACAAAGATTGTAACTTTAGTGGATGTCTAGGGCATTTCAAATCCCTGGAGAAAGATTGTTGGTACTGGCATTTCTCCTTTTGTGTTTTTCCTTTCTTGCATCAGGGATTCTTGCGCAATTGGGGCCCCAAATGAAAAATATCAGAAAAGATCCTCTTTTTTCCTAAATTGTCTAAGAAGCTAGACACTTAAGCATAAATTCATTTCGGGGAAGCCAAAATTTCCAAGAGGGGGATAAATTGTAAAAACATAATAAAGAGCAAATTGTGTTAAAAATAAATAAAATCCTGGAGGAAATCAGAAGGAGTTTCTTAGAGGTCACGAATCAATTAAACATGGACTAAACAATAAAACCTTAGAATCAGCTAAAGACTTTTTAATTTTAAATTAGAAAATGTAGGCTATATAACTCTTTTAAAACTGGATAATTTTTTTTATTTTTTTATATATAAAGAAATATATTTTATAATTTTTAATATACATAATATATTTTAAATATATGAAATATATTATATATTGTTCTTTTTTATACATTTTTTAAAATAATTCTTTTAAAATTAAATGGTTAAATTCAAAGTAGCAAGTTCAGCTTTGTATATAAAATTCGGTGTCTTGGTTTTCAAAAGCGAAAGATTTAAAAAAAGAAAGAAAAAAGTAATCATCATAAATGTGGGTTGCCACTTCTCTTGTTTTTATCTTCACTTGTGCCAGGGAATCTAGCACAATTGGAACACAAAATGAAAATGTACCAGTGTAAATACTTTTTTTTTCTAAATCGCCCTTAATTTTCTGAAAAGTCAGAGAGGAGATATATTTTAAAACTACAAGAACTAGTGAAATAAATAAAGGATCAATGAAAATATAATAGAAATTGTAAAGGGTTTTCGAGACGTTGCCAATCGATAAAACAAAAAAGCATATAACCACTTCTGTATGTAGTTGTAACAGAGGAAATATAAAAGATTTACTTGGTTGGGAGGGTGGCATTGTTTGAAATCAAGACTTAACGCAAGTTAGAAATCGATAATACTTGTAATTAATAGATTATATTTGATTTTCAATGTCAAATGAGCCATTAAAAAATAGTAACCAGGGGATATAATTTTATATTTTTATTTATTTATTTTTTGGCGAGTTTACGTTTATATAAAGATATAAAACTTTGTCTATGTACCTTTTTCATTGTATTTTTCTTTGATTCGCTTTTTGTGCGATTTCATAAGGGATTATTTTTAATAGAATTTAATATTATAATTCTTAATATTTGAAATAATGGACTATATCACTTCACGTTTTCCACTCTCCAAAGATTAGCGAAATACCGCTGCTTTTAAGATCCGATTTTTGAACTGTTGGACTGTAAATGAGAACACGTATTCTAACCAACTTTCTTTTTTTTTTACAATCCAAAATAGCATATATTATTATAATTGCTCAGGGGAATAGTTTACTAAGGTGTATATGCGTTCAAATTCATTATGGTCGTTGTTATCGTTTAAAAATGTTCAACTCGTTATGTTTTTTGTTTACATTATTTAAAGTTGTGTTTTGTTTTTGGTGTTTTTTTTTATGTTGTGCATTGGTGTGGTCTATGAGTTCTTGCAATAAAATGTATGAGCATATGAAAAATCCTAAGAGCATTATAAAATAAATTTTATTTTGCATAAGGAGCTCCCTTGGCTGTTCATTAATGTGATGGCGACAGATTAAATTCAATGCCTAACGCTTTTATGTCAGTTAAAGAGATTTTTTTACCCTGACACCACTAGTAAAATTGAATGAAATAAATAATTTCAATCTTAACCGATATACCTTTTATATTTCCTGTTTAGGGCTTATGTTTAACAATTTTGAAAAGTAGATGAAATTTTTTTTTATCATTTATTGTTTTGACTCGCTTGTAGTTCATTTCAAGCACATCGTTTTGAATCGAACACAGCCTAACGGTCTTTTGGACTCTTATCGTAAAGTAAAAGAAAAACACATTTAAAGTAAACTAAAGAGTAAAAAATAAAATAAGAAAAAATAAAAAAAATAAATAATTACAAAAATATTTTATGGGAGACCTACCACCTCCACATTCAAAATCCTAGTTGAGCCCTTTTAGTATATTTAGTACTTTTCTGGAAATACTAGTAATACTTGCTCTTAATGGAGCTGTTGTGTATTTTAAGTTAGAAACTAGTTCTACTTCATTTTCGCATTCTCATTTGTCATATAAAGCAGTTCCAGCGTCGTTGGAATATCGTTTCTACAAAAACAAAGAACAGAACCTTAAATAAAAGTAGTAAAACTCTCAAGTTTTATTGATTGTGATTCTTCCTGTTTCCTCGTTTCTTATTCTGCTAGTTGGTCCGGGTGGGTGGACGAGAATCGGGAGGAGTATGTTTTGCTTATGTTAACAGTAACACTGGGTTTATTCCAAAATAAAGTATACATCTTATATTCCCTGAAGCAAACTTATACGGGAGAAAACCCTCCTAATAAATCAATAAACTAAAAAAAAACAAAAAAAAAAACATAATTAGAGCTCAACTTACCGGACCTGCAAACCACCGAACCTCCAAACAGCACCCAACAAATTCATAATATTTATATTCATTTACATATTCAGCTGCAACTAAACCCTCCTCAAAAACTTAACTTAACTGGCCCAGAATAATCCATCCAGATTGTTCTTGTTCATTGTGGAGCTGCCAGATATAAGAATCGTTTTTTGGTGGAAAAGATTCGAGGAGTATGTTTTGTTTATGATCTTGTTCATTGTGGAGCTGCCAGATCTAAGAATCGTTTTTGGGTGGACAAGAATTTGGGGGGGGGGGGGTATATTTTGCTTATGTTCTTGTTCATTGTGGAGCTGCCAGATCTAAGAGTCATTTTTGGGTGGACGAGATTCAATAGGAGTATGGTTCATTTATATTTGTCTTGGTGGAGATGTTAAATCAAAGCTTTTTTTTTGTTTCATTGTTTTGGTATCTAGTAGCCTATGTAGCCCGGCAAAGCATGTACACATTTTTTTGGGCCCCCAAAATTGAAAAAAAAACTATATTATTTCATATTGGTTTATTGTTTTTAAGGTTTTTGAATTGTTGTAATCCCTTGTTAAAATATATACAAATATTTTTGCAATTGTCAGTTTTTTGCTCTTTCCGCAATTTAATGTCTTTTTATACTGATCTGTTCAAAAATATTTGATTATTGAAGGTAGCCCGATTTATAACAACAATATGTAGGCTACTAAGTTCCAAAATTTTGTTTTTCTTTTTTAAGGTTTTTGAATTGTTGTAATCCCTTGTTAAAATTAAATAAAAAAACAAACTTTTTTTACTGAAAGTAAGGAGCGACATTAAAATTTAAAATGACCAGAAATTATTCCGTATATGAAAGGGGATGTCCTCTCCTCAACGCCTTGCTCTTTACGCTAAAGTTTGACTCTGTCTCGCAACTTTATTTTTTAGAACAATAAGAAACTTTAGCGTAAAGAGTGAGGCGTTGAGGAGGGGACTGTTTCTTAGAGTTTCGGTTACTATTGAGCCGGATCACTCCTTACTTACAGTTTGTTTCCACGAACTGTTTGATACATACAAATATTTTTGCATTTACCTGTTTCTGGCTCTTTCCACAATTTAATCTCTTTTCATACTACTGTATTTTCAAAAATATTTGATTATTAAAGCTAGTCCGATTTCTAACAACGATGTGTTAGCTAGCTTGAAACTTTTGGTTTTCATTTTCAAAGTTTTGAATTGGTGTAATCCCTTGTCAAAATAGAGAATCGTCATTTGTAATATGACGTATTGGTGTAATTTTGAATTGGTGTAATCCCTTGTCAAAATAGAGAATCGTCATAAAGTTTTGAATTGGTGTAATCCCTTGTCAAAATAGAGAATCGTCATTTGTAATATGACGTATTGGTGTAATTTTGAATTGGTGTAATCCCTTGTCAAAATAGAGAATCGTCATAAAGTTTTGAATTGGTGTAATCCCTTGTCAAAATAGAGAATCGTCATTTGTAATAATTGCAAGTTTTCGGTACTTGGCCCTTCCTAGAGTCGTTATATAACTGGTTACGTTCAAACCTGTAAGCTTAATCACGTAGCGAGTTGATTTTATCAAACGAAAAAACAAACTAATTTTAAAATTTTCAGTTTTTTCTAGTTTGAATTAAAACATCAAAAATATTGCTCAGATACCGTAAATATGTTTTCAGTTTACAAATTAACTTTCGCGATTCTGAACAAAACTAAAAAATTTTCAACTTTTTTGAAAATTTTTGAAAGACATTGCTTATACTTATAAAACAAGAAAATCGATAATGATGTTTTTCTAGCAGCGATTTCTATTGAGCTTCATAATTTTGGTTTTCTCTTTTAAAGCTTTTGAATTATTGTAATCCCTTGTTAAAATATATAGGCCTGCAAATATTTTTGCAATTACCAGTTTTTGCTCTTTATGCAATTTAATGTCTTTTCATACTGAATCTATTCAAAGATATTTGATTATTATTACAGCAATTCTGATTTCTAACAACGATTTCTACTAAGCTTCAAACTTTTGGTTTTCCTTTTTAAGGTTTTGGAATTGTTGTAATCCCTTTTTGATATATATGCAAATATTTTGCAATTGCCAGTTTTTGGCTCTTTAAACAATTTAGCAAAAACTTCTAAATGCATGAAAATCTTCAATTTTTCCATATTGTGACAACGTAACAATGTACTGTATTTCCACATTGTCACAAGTGTGACGTCATTGCCGAACCTCTGTTTCTTTTAATTGTTCAGGTGGTGGGACAAAAACTTTTTCTTTTTCCTCGATTTGTCTTTTGTCATTATGAAAGACATATCGTCGAACCTTTGTTTCTTTTAATTGTTCAGGTGTTGGGACGAAAACTTCTTCTTTTGCCTCGGCTTGTCTTTTGTCATTATGAAAGACATATCGCTGAACCTTTGTTTCTTTTAATTGTTAAGGACATTTAAACAGTAGGTACAGACGGCGGAAGGAGTCTTTCTATTTCTATATTTGTCAGAGGCAACGCTATAGCGTTTCCAATAGTAAAGGCCATACGTCTCAAATGTTTAATTATTATTTCTTTTTTTCTCAGAGGCCCTTCACATGGAAGGGAGCGTCGTAAAAACTTCAAAGGGGGCTCATTCGATTGGAAATTGAGAGTTCTAGTGCCCTTTTTAAGGGTCAAAAGTGATTAGAAGGCAACGCACACCCCATCCACGCCCACAATTTCCCCTAACACATCCAATCAAAATTTTGAGATAGCCATTTTGTTCAGCGAAGTTAATTTCTAGATAGAAATTATGTTTATGAGGAGGACACTCCCCCACAGCCCTCAGGGCAAGGGTTGTAAGTTATGCCCCCAGGGCATAACTTACATTACAGACGCTTTATAGACGCTTTCTATAAAAAAAGCGTTGTGGTAGAAACTTCAAAAAGGGCTCATTCGATTAGAAATTTAAATGACTAGTGCTCTTTTTAACAGTCGAAAGTGATTGGAAGGAAACTAACACGCCTACCATTTCCCCAAACACATCCAATCAACATTTTGAGATAGCCATTTTGTTCAACGTAGTTGAAAGTTCTGGAAATTATATCTTATAGCATGACACTCCTCCCCTCCCCCCAAGGTCTTCAGGGCATGGGTTATAAGTTATGCCCTGGGGGCATATATGGTTCTTATGGAAGGAATTCTCATATAAACTTCAGAAAGGGCTCATTTGATTGGAAATTGAAAGTTCTAGTTCACGTTTTCAGTGTCAAAAGATATCGGAGGGTAAGCAGCCCCCTCACGCCTCTTTTTCCCCAAATGCATCCGATAAAAATTTTGAGATAACCATTAAGTTAAAAATTGTTCAAAAGTCAGATAACAAAAAGTCAGGTGTCGATACAACCCCCCAGGGCCCGGGGGCAGGCATTGTAGGTTATGCCCTGGGGCATATATGGTTCTTATGAAAGGGATACTCGTATAAACTTCAGAGAGGGCTCATTTGGTTGGAAATTGAAAATTCGAGTTCACTTTTTAATAGTCAAAAGAGATCCGAGGGCAACTAGCCCCCCTCCCCCCCACCCCGTCTTTTTCCAAACCCATATGATAAAAATTTTGAGACAGATATTTTGTTACAAATAGTTCAAAGGTCGGATAAGAAATACTCAAGTGTCAATACAACCCCCAGGGCCCAGGAGAAGGCGTTCTAAGTTATGCCCTAGGGGTATTTTTGGTCCTTATGAAAGGGATGCTTGTATAAACTTCATAGAGGGCTCATTTGACTGGAAATTGAAAGTTCTAGTTCACTTTTTAAGAGTCAAGAGATTTAAGGGCAATCAACCCCCCCAAGCCCTTTTTCCCCAAACCCATCCGCTACAATTTTGAGATAGCCAGTTTTTTTAAAAATTGTCAAAAAATTAGATAACAAAAACTCCGGTGTCAAAACAACGGCCCAGGGCCCAGAGGGTAGGCGCTGTAAGTGTTGTCCTGGGGGCGTGTATGGTTCATATGAAAAGGATGCTCGTATAAACTTCAGAAAGGACTCATTTGATTCGAAATTGAAAGTTCTAGTTCACTTTTTAAAGGTCAAAATATATCCAAGGGCAACTAGCCCCCCACACTCCCTTTTTTCCCCAAGCCTATCCGATAAAATTTTTAAAATAGCCATTCCATTAAAAACAATTCAAAGGTCAGATGAGAAAAAACTACTGTGTCGACGCAACCCCCCAGGGCCCGGAGGCAGGCGTTATAAGTAATGCTCTGGGGGCATATATCGTTTTTATGGAAGGGATGTTCATATTAACTTTGGAGAGGGTTCATTTGATTGGAAATTGAAAATTCTTATTCCCTTTCTAAGAGTCAAAAGAGTCCTAAGGGTTTCTAAGAGTCCCCTCCCTCCACGCCGTAAATTCATCAGATAAAAATTTTGAGATAGACATTTTGTTAAAAATAGTTCAAAGTTCAGATAACAAAAACTCTGGTGTCGACACAGCCCTCCAGGGCCCAAGGGTAGGTGTGGTAAGTTATGCCCTGGAGGCATATATGGTTGTTATGGAAGGGATGCTCTTATAACCTTCAAGGAAGGCTCATTTGATTGAAAATCGAAGGTTGTAATTCACTTTTTAAGAGTAAAAAGTGATCGGAGGGCAGCTAGCCTCTCCCCACACTCCATTTATTTTTTCCCAGAGGCACTCCATATAGAAGGGGTCGTCGTATAAAGTTCAAAGGGGGCTCATTTAGAAGGGAAAAACTTTTTTCACTTTGAGATTGTTACTTTGATACGAGGTTTGATACTTTGATGAAAATTTGATTTTTGTTTTTAAGTTTGATTCTGAAATAAGGAATTTTTAAAAGCTTGAAACTTTTTGCAATCAAAAACGAACAAAAAATAGTTAGTGTAAAACTTTCCAAAAATTAAGTTTTTTAAAGAAAAGTAAAGGCCATTTTAAACTTAAGCTCAGCAGATACAAATACTTGTTAAAATTGAATACGAAAATCAAGCTTAAAACGAAAAAAATATTTTCGTATCGAAGTATACATGAAACTTAAAATGAACAGAAATTAAATAAACAATCAATGCAAACTAACATACAATAGATATTAATGTAAATGAATAAATAAATCTTAAAACGAGTGAAACTTAAATTGAATATGCAAATCAAGATTGAAACAAACAAAAATCACTACAAACAAGAGTTTGTATATCGCCTCCATCTCTCACTGTAAAAGCCTAAAACCTACTGCGTCATTAGTGCTTTTCTGAAAACTATATGCGTCTTGAACAGTCTTTGAAAATATAAACAACATCAAATTGAATATTTGATTTATAATGATATTAGTTGTTGAAAGATCCATCAGTTCAAGAATTTATTTCACTCTAATTTTATTTTTATTTTCAATGCTGTAAGAAACTGGAAAAGCAAATATTTGTAATATAATTCGTTTTCAGTGAAGCGCCAATGACTCAGTAGGCTTTTGGTTTTTATTTACAGTTAAGAAAGGGAGCAGTATTCAGACTCTTGTTTGTAGTGAAACTATATTTGCCTTGAACAACTTTAGAAAGAACTAATAAATTAAACTGAATATTTGATGCATAATGATGTTAATTGCTGAAAGCTAATCAGTTTAAGATTTTATTTTAATTTTAATGTTTATTTTCAACCTTAAGTACAGAAGAAAATATTTGCAATAAAATTGGTTTTCAGTAAAGCGCCAATGACGCAATAGGTTTTAGACTTTTACAGTGAGAGAAGGAGGCGATACAAAAACTCTTGTTTGTAGCGATTTCTGTTCGTTTCGAGCTTGATTTGCATTTTCAATTTAAGTTTCACTCGTTTCAAGATTTATTTATTCATTTACATTAATATCTATTGTATGTTTGTTTGCATTGATTGTTTATTTAATTTCTGTTCGTTTTAAGCTTCATTTATACTTCAATAGCCAAATATTTTTTTCGTTTTAATCTTGATTTTTATATTCAATCTAAGTATTACTCGCTTAAGATCTATTTATTCATTTATATTATTACTTGTTGTGTGTGTTTTCCTATGAGTGTTTATTTAATTTCTTTTCGTTTTGGGTTTCATTTATTCTTTAATAGTAATTTCTGGTCGTTTTTGGGTTTGAATTTTAACAGGTATTTGTATCTGCTGAGCTTAAGTTTAGAATGGCCTTTACTTTTCTTTGAAAAACTTATTTGAGCTTAAGCTTTTTTTTTAACTAATTAAATAAAAAAAATCGAGTTTTTCACCTGAAAATAAGGAGCAACATTAAAATTTTAAAAGAACAGAAATAATTACGTATATAAGAGGGTTCACCCCCTATTTAATATCTCGCACTTTGCGCTAAAGTTCGAATAGATAGCTCTTTTGAAAGTAGGCTACTAAAAAAACTTTAGCGTAAAGAGTGAGGTATTGAATAGGGAGCGAACCCTCTCATATACGTAATGATTTCTGTTCTTTTCAAGCTTCAATATTGCTCCTTACTTTCAGTTGAAAAAACCTCTTTTTTTATTTAATTTCTCATCGTTTTTTAAGTAATACTAGGAAATCCGGTACCCCTTTTATAGAAATTTCCCTTCCCCTATGAATTCATCCTTCATGGAAAGATCCTCCCTCTGACGCTCCCATCAGAAAAAATACCCCCTGAAAACGTCTATATACTTCCCAATAACCAATACTATATGTAAACAATGGGCAAAGTTCATAACTTGCAGCCCTTCCCCCGGTGACTGTGGAGGATTAAGTCATCCTAACTGACATTGTTATTATATTTTTGACTATGCTGAACAAAATGCTTATCTCAAAATTTTGATCAGTGGACTTTGGGAAAAAATGAGCGTGGGAGGGGGTCTAGTTGGCCTCCAATATTTTGGTAACTCTAAAAGGGCACTAGAACTTTTAATTTCGGTTTGAACTAGTCCTTTCGCGACAATCTAGGACCACTGGATCAACACAGTCACCCCTGGAAGAAGAAAAAAAACACGCATCCGTGATCTTTCTTTTGGCAAAAATACAAAATTGCACATTTTTGCAGACAGTAGCTTGAAACCTCTACAGTAGGCTTTTTTGATACGCTGAATCTGATGATGGAATTTTCATTAATATTCTATCGTTTTTAGGGGCTGTTTTCCTCTTTTTTTCGAAAATAAGGCAAACTTTTACAGGCTCGTAACTTTTAATAACTAAACTTGATGAAACTTATGTATTTGAAATCAGCATAAGAAACTAATTCTTTTTATGTTCTATTGGTATCGAAATTCCGTCTTTTAGAGTTTCGGTTACTATTGAGCCGTGTCGCTCCTTACTTACAGTTCGTTACCACGAGCTGTTTGATTAACCTGTTCGTCTTTACGAACTGACTTCATGAAAAAAGAAAACAATGGACAAGTTCGGAAATTTTGAAAATTTATTTACAATAATTAACATTAGGAAATTAAAGCTTATAAAATTCATCTTGTAGTTGCCAACACCAAAGGAGATATAAATGATTGCCACTATCTAAAATGGATTTTTGCAAGTTCTTTCAGCGAAGTTGTTCGGAGGAATACTGCTCCTATTATTACTGGGTTGGATATGGTTAAAGCTCTTAATGCCATCGGGTATCCTAAAGATGTTAAAAACCAAGGACGGTGAAAATAAAATTTGACTGTTTAAAGTTTAATAAAGGGGAACGTACAAAACCATATATGTCTTAGGAAATTGACAAAAATATAGAATTCATTTTTCATAGGCAGCAGCGCTGCCTAAATAAAGAACGATGTTAGCAGAATGTACTATTTTTTGTTTGGGGGGGGGGGGGGTTCTTTTAGACCAGGGCACGCCGTATCAAAGAAATTGTCGCAGAAACTTCAAAAAGGGCTCATTCGATTGGAAATTGGAAGGCCTAATGTCTTTTTGATAGTCAAAAGTGATTGTAAGGCAACTAACACCCCTCCCACACCCACCATTTCCTTAAACACATTCAATAAAAAATTTGGGATAGCCATTTTGTTCAATGTAGTTGAAAAGTCCGGAAATTATGTCTTTGAGGATGACAACCTCCCCACCCAGAGCCCTTAGGGCGAGGGCTGTAAGTTATGCCCTTTGGGGATTTAAGGTTTATATAAAAAGGGGGATCACAAAAACTTCAAACAGGGCTCAGTCAAATGGAGTTGAAAGGGTTAGTGCCTTTTTAAAAGGCAAATTTGATGGGAGGGCAACTAACCCCCCTCACGCCCACCATTTCCCCAAATGCATCCGATCAAAATATTGAGATAGCTATTTTGTTCAACGTAGTTAAAAGTTCTGAAGGTAGGTCCTTGGGGATTATACCCCTCCCACCACAACCCTCAGTACAAGGGTTGTAAGTTATACCCTGGGGGTATATAAGGTTTTCTAGAAAGCGCTGCCGTAGATACTTCAAAAAGGGCTCATTCAATTGAAAGTTGAAAGGGCTAGTGCCATTTTTAATAGTCAAAAGTGATTGTAGGGCACCTAACTCCCCTCCGACGCCCACTATTAACTATGCTTTCTAAAGGCCAGAATATAGTATGTGCTTGAATTAGAAAAATTCTTTTAGTTGTTTTCACTTTTATCAAACAGTTCGTGGTAACGAATTGTAAGTAAGGAGCTATCCGGATCAATGGTAACCGAGACTCTAGATAACGCGATTTTGATTCCAATAGATAACATCAAAAGAATCAAGTTTTAGTGCTGATTTTAAACATATAAGTTTCATCAAATTTTGTCCTACCTATCAAAAGTAACGTGCCTGAGAAAATTTGGCTGATTTTCGAAAAAAGGGGAAGAGACCCCCTAAAAGCTATAGAACTGTAATGAAAATCACACCATCATATTAAGCGTATCAGAGAACCCTACTGCGGAGGTTTCAAGCTCTTATCTACAATAATTTGGAATTTTTTGCCAGAAGAAAGATTACGGATGCGTGTTTATTTGTTGTTGTTTTTTTCAGGGGATGATCGTATCGACCCAGTGGTCCTAGAATATCGTTGGAGGGCTCATTCGAACAGAAATTAAAAGTTATAGAATCTTAATGAAAATCACACTATCAGATTCAGCATACCAAAGAACCCTGTTGTAGAGGTTTCAAGCTCGTATTTACAAAAATGTGGAATCTTGCATTTTTTGCCAGAAGAAAGATCACGGATACGTGTATATTAAAATTTAAAACCACTGTATATATAATTAGCCTAATTATAATTAACCTAATTATATATACAGTGCTTATAATTAACTAATAGGTTAATATAATTAACCTAATTATATATACAGTACTTAAAACGAACATAAATTATTCCATATATGAAAGGGGCTGTCCGCTCTTCAACGCCTCGCTCTTTACGCTAAAGTTTGACTTTCTCACAACTCTATTTTTTTTAACAATAAAAAACTTTAGCGTACAGAGCGAGGCATTGAGGAGGGGACAGCACCTTTCATATACGGAATAATTTCAGTTCATATTAAGTTTTAACGTCGTTCCTTACTTTCAGTTAAAAAAAACTTGTTTTTTTTTATATTTAATAACTTTAAGAAATCAGAAATTAATTGAGATTTTAAGGAATAAATATCAGCATATGTACATTAAGCTGACAATACGCATTTTTTTCAGAAAATTGATTTGAATTTTTTCAGTAAAGTACAAATTATATTCTGGTTTTTAGAAAGCATAGGAGTTTTGAACCCTACTCATATTAATTTCTACTCGTTTTGAGTTTGGCTCGTCACTTTTTTCCTGTTTGCTTTAGGTTTCATTCATTTATTGATACTGATTTGTGGTTGTTGTATACTTGATATATTATTTTATTCTATTTTTTTTCATTTTGGTTTAATGGAGTTCTTTTCTTTTTTTTAAAAAAACTTATTTTGTGGAAAAGTTTTTTTTAATTAATTTAAGTAAAAAGACAACCATTGCAGTTTTTGGTTATAGCGGTCACCAAGTTAAAAAAAAAAAACTGGGTCAAAATGAGTAAACACACCTAAAACATATCGCACTATACGACTTAAGAAGAAAGTGTAGCTTTCTTTTGAAGTTTTAGTTATTTGGGAATCAAAAGATTGTTAATGTTTGAACTTTTACGGACGAAAAACACTGTTAAATTTAACCAATTAGTTTGGCTTATTAATTTCATGGTTTAGCGCGGCAACATTGTCAAAAATGGGGTACATCCCCTGAAAACTTCATGGAAACAACCAAAACAAAAATCTAATGAAATCATGCATTTTAGTCATGTATATTCTTTAGACGGGTCCAGGAAGCCAAAAACTATTTTTATTTTGATGCTCTTGGCACTTTTATAGAGATTATAAGAGAATTTTAATTTCCACAGCTTTTCTTCTCAATATAAATTTCTCATATTCTCTTAATGTCTTGAAGTGTCGAGACTCTCCCGTCAGATTCTGTTTAGTTTCGCAAAAAGCTTAGTATCAACAACAAAAATCAAAGATTTTCAGACATTTTTCGGAAGCTCTAATTTGAAAGTCCTCATGGAATTTTTCTGGGAACTTTTTTTTATTTATCCCATCAAGCCAAGCAGGTACTATCGAGTAGCCCAATCAAATTTCTCTTATCTTGTTTTTAACATATCTAATATTGTCATTATTCTTATATTTCTTTAAATTTTATGTCTTATATTTTCTTATAGATAATAATTATCTTAAATTAAAAAAAACATTTAATACATCTTCTTTTTGATATATGTACAAACTTCTTTTGTCTCCTAAATAACTTGTATATTTTATCTTGTCTGAAATTTTATAGTTCTTGCAACTTTCCACATTTTTATACTTTTTTTTAAATTAACTTTTGCCCCATTTTTTGTTTTAGAGAGATCCCCTCCCTCAAAATATGAGCCCCATCCCAAAATAAATTATTGCAAATGTGCCTGCCCTTAGCATATGTTACATCATTTTTTTTTCTTGTAATAAAAAGTCCCTATCCTCTACTCAAAAGAAACACTGGAAACCTTTCCGAATTTGAAACATTCATCTTTAACTGAATTCAAGGGAAGAAACTCGATTCTAAGAAATCTAATTCATATTGTCAACACCAGAGACACAGGCCATGAATTCTAATATATCATAGAGATTTTTTATCCTTTCTCATCGTCTGAAATTTAAGAAATAGTAGTTCCGAGTACAATTTCCTTCAACACTTGCATAGTTAAATCTTTGACAATATAAGTGCTAGTATTTCGTTTGTTGACTTCAAGTTTTTTTTATTAATTACCCGTTTTTTTACTGGCTTAAAGTTTCACAGAGAAGAATCAATCAGATCGAATTTAAGTTTTGTTAAATTCTGACTTATGGCTAAAAATTTCAAAATACGAAGCCCGATTTAAAAAAAAAAAAAAAAAACAGGGCTATTTGACTCTCTACAAATAATGTTTCCTGAAGGAATAATTGGGTTAGCTTACTAAAATACGTAACAGACAATACACCAATAAAATTTAAGCACTTTTTTCTACCTTTAATTTCAAATCGAGCAAAAATTATACCGTATATATGAGGGGTGCTGCCTCTTTCTCGACTCCTGTTTTTTTTGTTTTTTTTTTGACGGGTCAAAAAAACATTTGCCTTTTTGTCGCAACTCTTTAAGAAAGACTGCTAAAACACAAGGGCCATTAAATTTGAATGACAAGTATTAAAAAAACTAAGTGAAAATAAATATTTTCACTTAAATTACTTTCAATATTTTTTTGGTAAATATTTTCAATATTTTACCTTAAAATACCACATTGGCTTTTGTTTAATTTCTTCGTGAATTAATTTCTTTTGCGAGGGTCAGAAACCTACTGTATAGTAAGAAAACTCTTCAGATATTCCTTTTATGGGGTCACAGAATTCTTTTTAGAGCCAAGAGTTGGTTTTGTTGATTTCTAGGTTTCTAGTAATTTTTTCGTGATTATTTTTCAAATTTTTGTCTTGTCTCACTTTTGTTTAAAAAATGTATATATTATCTTAAGCTAATCCCACATTCAGGAATGAAGAATCTTTCAGAATGGACAATAAAAAAATAAAAAAATAATAAAAAATAAAAAAAAATAAAAACAATAAAAAAAAATAAAATTAAGTGAACATTCATCACGGAAACAAGAGTCATTTTAAGCCAGTGGAACAAACGGAATGAAATGACCGGAATGACACGTAGAAATGAAAATGAAATAAAATTGGAAATGAAACCGAATGAATATTTCTGCAAAGACCTCCGTCAATCCGTACGCAGTTGCTAAAAAAAGCACACAACAAACACAACCAATCTGATTTGTGAACAGTCGATCATCTATTCTAGCTTCATTTTTTGTTTGTTTGATTCAGTATCAAACAATAATGCTCTGTTACTATATTCTTCTAAATTTAGTTTATTTTGTGTTTGTTTTTTTGTTTTTTTCGCCGAGGACAGCTTGGCGGAGGTCTTTGCCGAAATCTCTGTTTTTGTCTTTTCATTTGCTTTTTTCGCTGGTTGAAAAACACTCTTATTCCCTTGGTTATTTTTTTAAATTAAGTTTTATTTTAAATTTTATCGTTTTTTGTCAAATGTCAAATGTCATGTATGGCCAGTGTCGTCTTGAAGGTATTTACGATGAACCTTAAATATTTTCACTCGTTTTTTGCAATAATCATAATTTAAAGTCAATTCCGTTTCAACCTATCTTAAATTTGAACGAAGTATTGCCCTGCCCTGCACAACAGTTGATTGTGCTTTTGTTTGTGATTTTGATTTGTGCACAACAGGTGATCTTATTTTGTTTTTAAAGTAGAGAAGATTTCTCTTGTGGCTCTCTTGTGGCTTTCTTGTGGCTCTTCATTTGCTGGTTTCATATACATAAGTATATCACAGCGAAAAAGACATCTGCTGGTTTCATATACATGAGTATGTCACAGCGAAAAAGAGCAATTACTGTCCCATGCTTCCATATTAAAAGGTACGCTTTAATTGGTGTATTTTTGCAAGCAAGGTACATCGCTCCTAATTTCTACAGAGAGTTTGACTAAATGGTCAAATACTGACCGGGTTTAACTAATGCTGAATGATAAACCTAGATCACTGTATATAAATAATATAGCAGTAAGATCACGACTTAGGGATTTTTGGTACTACACCCTCGGCGCGTAAAAAAAGCTCCTCCCATTTAATCTGTTATCAGGGGTCCAGTGTATATTACCCTGGAACGCGTAAGCTCGCAGAAACTTTCTCGAAATGCCTTTGAAACCAACTCGAGACTTCGAAACCTACTTGTAATTCCTAAAAACATCTAATAACAACATTCCACTACTAATTACCGATTTTTATAGGTGTATTGGAATAAATTAATTTAAAATTAGATTCTTTAAAATTTAGTATTACAAAGGTGAAGCCAAGTTTTGCGTTCAAGAGAAATCTGACTTGTCTACCAGTGGAAAAATCGAATGTCGCTTATGTTTATACTTGTTTAAATATTCTGCGGAGCACTTGCATCTCGGTCCGGCTTAGTATAATGGTTCAGATAGGGAATGATCATACTGTGTATATTTATATACAGTGACCTAGACGGACAAGTCTGGTGGAAAGAACTTATACACGTATAGCTCCGCCTATATGTCCGTAGTATAGATGCACAGTACTATGGTAAAATGTATTTGGGTTTTGGATGGTTGAGTAATAGTCAGAACTCCCTTAAATGGACCTAGCATTTAATTATATGTTTAATCGCATTGGCAGACATCTAAGAAGAAAAAAGGCAAGTACAACGTACCTTTACTTTGTCCGTCAGGTCCCCTTAGAATTGTACACTCTTCAATAGAACCAAATGGTTGAAAAATCTGTTTAACGTCCTCGTCTGTCTGCTGCTTACTAAGCATGCCAACAAACAATTTTCGATCCTCTGAGGGAAGAAAATAAGAATTGATGAACCAAGAAAAGAGATAATTTCTAAGAATATTCTTTAAATTTGGTCCTTAGGAAAGACCTTGGAAAAATATGGCCTCTATTGTGTCCGAAGAAAGCAAACAATGAAACGTTTTAGTAAGCTTGAAATAAGTTTCCCTGTAAAAATTGTTCTCCATTTTGTAACAAACTTTAAAGTAATTTTTTTTAACAAGATCCATGAGGAAAAGATGAATATTATTCAATGGCAGCTATAAATTTTGGGAAATCTTAACATGTGGACAACAGCAAAGTTGCTCCCCATAAAGTTAATTGTCGCACAAATTCTTTTTTGCGATAACGAGTGTGTTCCTATTTCTATGTTTTCTTCATTGTTTTTTATTAGCTTTTTTTATTAACCTTTTTATTAACTTTTTTTTAACTTTTTATAACTTTATTATTTACTTTTATTTTATTATTTTTTTTATTAAGAAAAAATCTAAAGATATAGTTTTTCAGTTCATTCTGCATTCTGAGAACTACTGAGCTGAGAACTACTGAGAACTTCAGAGTTATCAGTGGGGCCTTTTCCAGGCCACTCAGCGCGTCCCCAGGTGGCGGATAGGGGAACGTCCTGTAGATATGCAGGGCACCTCCCGGTAGGGAGGCGCGAACCAAGGGAGGACCCGGTCTATGGGGGTCTTGAAATATAGCTGGAGCACCCACGTCTGGGGCCATAAATTCAGGCGGAGGGGGTGGAAGGCCCCTCTGATGCGCACTGTGCAGGGGGCCCATCAGCGTATGGATACGTCCCACCAGTCACAAACCTTCTCCCAGCAATGGGAAAATTGCAGGTGATGCAGGACACCAGAAGGGCGCATTATCAGTAGTAGATTTAGCCAGCTCCTGCTAGGGATGGAGAGGAGTGGCTTACCGCCGTCCTGAAATTGGCCAAGAAACCTCTTTTCCTATAAAATATGAAGTACAAACGATCACGAACGAGACCCAATACTACCGCGTCCGGGTCAACCGACGAAGTTACCGCGTTCGGGGCAACCAACGAAGTTACCGCGTCCGGGGCAACCGACGAAGTTACCGCGTCCGGGACAACCGACAAACTGACGACCCAGACTCTCCCTTTAACAATGTTGACAACTCCAAACCCGGAGGCTATGCTTTCTCCTAAATTCATTTTATCTGTTGGAACCCTGAACGTTAGGACGCTTGCTAAACAAGGCAAAATAGATCTTGTCCTAAATGAACTAAACCGATATACATGGGATATTGTGGGACTTTCAGAAACATACCTCCCTACCACTAGCGAAGAAAGGATCGGCAACACTAGTCTGATAGTTTCTGGTAGAACCGATGGCGTCCATCGCCAAGGTGTTGGTTTTTTGATGTCGACTAAGGCACGAAGATCCCTGATTTCTGTAACGCCTGTGTCAGAACGGTTGATTATGATACGAATGAAGGGATCCCCGATCAACATCACGATCATACAAGTCTACGCTCCTGACTGCAGCAAACCAAATGAAGAGTCTGACAATTTCTACCTTCAACTGCAAAGCTTAATTGACGCAGTTCCTAAAAGAGACCTTATTGTTGTCATTGGCGACTTCAATGCTATTGTTGGTAACGATTCTGCTCGAAATGAAGATGTTATGGGTAAATTTGGCCTTGGACGACTTAACAAGAGGGGCGAACGCCTCATTGAATTTTGCAGAGACAGTGATCTAGCCATTACCAATACTTTTCTTCAAACATAGAGAACGTCGTAAGGCGACATGGACTTCGCCGGATGGAAAAACCCGTAATCTTATTGATTACGTGCTCGTCTCTAGGCGGTGGAAATCATCTGTGCTAGATACTGTCACCCTCGCAGGTGGCGATTTCGACAGCGACCATTCCCTGGTCATGTCTGCACTAAAGATACGCCTGAAATCCTCCTCAAAGCTGAATAATAGACCCGCTCGTTTCAACACACATCTTCTCAAAGACCCTCAAATTCGCCAAACCTACATCGATGAACTGTCTACTCAAATATCGGACCTTCTTTCTAATATTTCTATAACTCTATCTAAAGAGGATATCGATAAACTGGTCACGGACTCCTCTAAGATCATCAGCAAAGTAGCGATGTCCGCCCTAGGAACCAAAAAGGGTGATAACAAGCCTTGGATAACAAATGAAATTATTTTATTATGTACTGAGAAACGAAAACACAATAACAGGTCAGACAGAGAGAGCAGGGACAGATTTAAGCAGTTGAAGCGTGCTGTAGAAAAAGCCACCCGTAGAGCCCATCGCACCTACATTAAAGACAAATGTGAACAGTGTGAGGCTGATTTTAAGAGAGGCGATTCATACTTCATGTATAAGAGAGTTCGTGAGCTAACAAGCAAGAAAAACCTCAGTTCTTGTACACTGCTAGATAAAAATGGCTCTCAGATACAAAGCACAGAAGGTATCCGATCGAGATGGATGGAGCATTTCAAAGTAAAGCTTAATCCTGATATCTTTCCAAACTCTGCTGTCCTGGACCTCTTGCCCGTTACTGTCTCAGACCCCAGCCCACCTCCTCTCCGTTCTGAGGTCGAAGATGCCATCCAAGCGCTGAAGACTAACAAGGCCCCTGGCCCGGACGGGATACAGGCAGAACTGCTGAAAGTCCGGTGTGAACCACTTATAGATCTTTTCCACAAGGTTGTATCCGGTGCCTGGCAAAAGAGTCATTTCCCAACTTCTTGGTGCGAAGCCACAATTGTTCCACTACACAAGAAGGGGTCAAAGGCAATATGTGATAATTACCGTCCTATTAGCCTAACAAGTCAAACTGCCAAGTTCTTCACCCGAATTATACTCCAACGGATCAGAGCCGTGTCATCATTAGTCATCCAAGAAGACCAAGCCCGTTTTCGCCCTGGGAGATCGACCGTTGATCAAATTTTCACTGTTCGCCAAATTTTAGAGAAATATCTGGAATTCGGTCGCGGCCTGTATCAGCTCTTCATCGACTTTAGGCAAGCATTTGACCTTATTTGGAGAAATGGCCTATGGCATACCCTTCTCCATTACGGAATCCCACGAAACCTAGTAGATCTTATCAAGGATATGTACTCAAAATTTGGGAGTCGTGTGATGACTAGTGAAGGTCTCACTGACAGTTTCCAGACTTCCGCAGGTGTCCTTCAAGGATGCCTTTTGTCTCCAGAGCTGTTCAACCTTTTCCTCACAGCAGTCTTATCCCTGGTGAAGACAACTTGCGGCGCACATATAGGGGGTGTTCAGATAGAAAAGCTAGCCTACGCCGACGATATCAACGAAATGGCTGAAACACCCGAGGATCTACAAGCCGTTCTTAACGACGTCTTCGAAGCCACTAGTTCTTTTGGAATGATCATAAATGTATCAAAAACAAAGGCTATGTGCTGCTCACGAAAGCCAAAGGATACAGTTAAGCCAGACCTGAAAATTAATGGAGAGAGTATCCAGTGGGTTGACGAGTTCCCTTACCTCGGTAGTCTGATTACCAGCGACAACAGTCCATCAAAAGACATCAAAAGACGTCTCGCCCTCGCGAGTTCCAGTTTCAAGGCCCTTATGCCCATATGGCGAAGCAAGGATTTGTCTCTGCGGCTTAAGACACGACTTTTTGATACCCTGATCACCCCCATCGCAATCTACTCATGTGAAACACGGACACTGAAGGTAAATGACAACCGTCGACTTGCAGCATTTGAAACTAAGTGCCTCCGCCGCATCGGCGGGATCACTTACCTTGATAGAATCTCAAATGTCGACC
This sequence comes from Artemia sp. Qi Xiang Cuo, assembly GCF_049724085.1. Classification (NCBI taxonomy): domain Eukaryota; kingdom Metazoa; phylum Arthropoda; class Branchiopoda; order Anostraca; family Artemiidae; genus Artemia; species Artemia sp. Qi Xiang Cuo. The sequence goes on along the minus strand of NC_142802.1, from coordinate 9,368,328 downwards.
TTCTCGAGCGCCTTAAAGTACAACAAACAATTCTCATGAAGATCCAGCTCCAACAACTTCGATGGCTCGGTCACGTACAACGGATGAGTCGGTCCCGTCTCCCAAAAATCACCTTCGAAGGCCAAATTCACGGTTCTCGTCCTCGTGGTCGTCACCCAAAAAGGTGGAAGGAAAACTTTGCACCTCACCGCTTCTCGGACCTTCCTCGCCTAGCAGAAGATCGTGAAGCATACAAAAGGCACATCCACGCTGTTACGAAGAAAGAGGCCCCAAGACGACCTTTAAGGACGGATGGGACTTAAGTAAGTTAAGTAAGTCTGCACGAAAATGCAACAGCAATGAATGTAACAGAAATTCTTTCTGCGATGACGAGTTAGTTTGTGTATCTGTTGCTTCCGTCAGTGTTTTATAAGCTATAATATCAAATCATTAGAAAATGTGTCAGAAAATACTTTTTTAAGGTAATTCTATATGCTGACATAGGAACAGAGATTGTAGCAGCAAATCTCTGTAATAACAATTATTGTAACAGTAATTATTTTCTAGGATGACAAGTATGTTTGTGTTTCTTTGTTTTCGTCGGTGTTTCTTATCACATCATAAGGAAATCACCTTAAAAAATGTTTTTTTTTGTTAAGTAATTTTGCATGTTGACGTAGGAATAGAGATTGTAACAGCAATGATTGCAACAGCAATCTTTTCTGCGATGACGAGTGTGTTTGTGTTTCTTTTGTTTTCGTCGTTTTTTTTCAAGTTATGAAAAAAAATCTTAAAGATGATTCTTTAAGGTTCTTTAAGGTGACTCCACATGTAGACTTGTAAGTAGATGTCTCAATCCTGCATGTAGGACTTGGGACAAGTTATGAAAGAAAATTTAAGGTGAATCTGGGTGATACATCTAAGGTGATAAGGTGGTTTTTTAAAGTGATTCTGCATGTGGACTTAGGACTAGAAATCTTTACTATATAATTTGGATTTGATGGTTATTCTGGACATTTTAAGGTTTTTAGAAATCTATAATATTAAAATTAATATCTAGGGGACGTAAAAAAAAATTAAAGCAGGTCACAGTTCAAAGTAAAATAAATTCAAGCATCATTTATACTGTAATAGCAATACCTTTTATAGCATTAACTGTAATAGCATCATTGACGTATTATGTTGCGTATCTGTTTTAAAAACTTCTATGTACTTGTACATAATTCTCTGCTATGATTCGAAAAATTTTATTGATAAATTTGAAGTTTTCACTCAAGGCAAAAGACTTGGGTCCTGTAAGATATTCTGCTTGGACGTCTACTTTTCCATCTCTACTTTCCCCTACCCGTAATCTCCAGCTGAAAGCAGCAAAAGTCCTTCAGTCCACCAATTATGCTCCTGTCCAGCTCTTAAAGCTGAAGGATATCTATATATTTTCGTTATTTTTAATGGCATTCCTTTATTTCGTCGGTTGGTGGAAATGGGGACAAAAGTACTTCTCCGTGACAATCTGCAGAGCTTCCAACCACAGGTCTTCCGAAGATGTTCCCCATATCGTAGCATCCTTCTCTTGGCATCAGCCAACCGTCACTTTCTTCAGTACATGCCTTTTGGAGACCCAGCATTGACCATAATGCGGTAGCATGCCATTACCCATGCGACCCCGTTATCTCCATCTAGTGCTTAGGACTTTCTGGGCTATCAATGGCTGCTTGCCTGCTTCGTTCTGTAATATATGTAGGATTCGTAATTCTGTCAGACATGGGGATTCCCAAGATGGGTAGAGGCAGTTATTTTTTTTATAGTCCGGAACAAAACGGCGTAGTTATCCCAATTCTTAAGGTGGGTAATATGTGTTTCTTTTAAGTTGCAATTTCACTTTTTTATAAGAATTAAAAACCCCTCATTTTGACCAGTTAACTGTGATTAGTTGTTTTATTCCTTATTGGAACAAGTTATTTTTGTTTTATCTTCACAATGTAACGTCGCAAACTACGAGACCCCATAGAAAGAAAAAAAAATTCTTAAGCCAAAAAGTTAGTCAAGGACGCCACGAGCTCTTCGTCATAACCACTTTCCAAGTATACTTCTTCCTCCCAGCAGGGATTTATCCACTTTTTTTTATTTTTTAACTTTGCATTACAGGAAGAAAGTTTCAATTTTTAATTCGTGGCAAAGTTCAATTATATACTTTGGTAACCTAAGTTTCCTTAGAAATATGTCAGACTCGAGGAACTGTCTTTGGTGGCCTATATCTTAGGCCAGGACCTTGCTTTGTGCAAAAAAATTAGGTATTTTAATATTTTAATTTCTTCTAAATTCAAACAAAGAAAATTTTCCGGAATATATGTGGAGTCCACGTTAAACAACAAAACGTTTAGCTTTGCGGAATAGGTTGGTCATCCGAAATAATAAAAAAAATATATTAGTTTTGTATAATTTGAATTGAATGAATTATATTTTTCTGTTTGATCTACTTGGCCGTCAAAATGTTCTTTTATATTTACAATATTGAAAAATAAAAATGAATATTATTATTATTATTTTATTACCCATTATTAAACATACAAAATGTTGTAAATGGAGTACAAGAAAAAAAAAGGAACATCAAATAACAACAAAATATCCGAAGAAAATTCAACTACAGAAAAACAAGATTAAGAGCATTAAAAATCTCCACAGTGAAGAAAAATCTCCAATTACTGAGTTTCCTAGGTTGATGTCGATATATATCAAATATTCGTTTTATATTTACATTAGTTCTTTCTAGTCTTATTGAAGTCCCTATTGAAGTCCCTATTGAAGTACCATTGTCCATTGCAAAATAGAGTCTATTCACCTCAAATCTGTAAAAGATCTATATAATGTGGTTGAATTTCAAATGGCCACAATTCTCAGGGTATCGATAAGATACATGTGCACATTAAAATAGTAATAGTTTATTCACATATGTACTACAGAGAATACATAAAAACGTTTAGAAAGAAGAGGGTCTAATCTTTTCCATCTTTTTTATCTTTCAACTTTATAAATATCCTCCATGATTAGCACTGTTAAGACTTGGTAATACCAGAGGTTATTAGTAATATCAAATTTAAAGGTAAATTTCGGTGCTCAGGAAACTCTTTACAGTAACTCAGACGACATGATAATATGTTCGTGTATACTGGGTACCAGTAGTTACATGGGTACATGTATGCAAGGATTTATTGGGTACCAGGGTACATGTATACAATTTTCTTTCGCAGAGTGCAGGATACCAGTGGGATGATTACTCACTAAAATTATTATGGTAGGGAAACAGAAGTCAATAATATGGGAGAAATAAAGTATATGGACAATTCTACGCTGATGTTGCCTCCACTCCTCCCCCAATAGCTAAGAATATAAGGTCGAAAAAATTATAATTTATGTTTCCAAAAAAGTATCCTTGATCATTTTGCCTTTTTTAAAAGGAGATACCATCATTCCATTTATTTTATTAGTTGGTTTTCTTAGGGTACAAGAATAAACAGCTACTATCACATTTATATGTGTTTTTTTTTTGTAATATACATACATTAATTATACATTAGTGTATACATTAATTTGTATATAAAATTAATATACAAATTTCGTTTTAATTATTCATGTACGGTGAGCCAAAATCAAAACCTACATTAATTTAAAAACGTTCAGAAATTAAATAAAAAAAAAGTTTTTTTTTTAACTGAAAGTAAGGAGTGACACTAAAACTTAAAACAAACAGAAATTATTCCGTGTTTGAAAGCGGCCGTCCCTTCCTCAGTGCCTCGCTCTTTACGCAAAAGTTTGACTCTTTGTCAAAACTTCTTATAGTAATAAAAAACTTAACATATTATAGCATACTATAATTATACTATAACATATACTATAACATGCTATACTATAACATACTATAACTATAACAAAAAATATACGTGAACAATGTGCAAATTTCATAACCTACAGCCCTCTCCCCACGGACTTTGGGATGGGTCATTTTACTCCTAAAGAAATTATTATTTGATGTTTAAACTAAACGGAAAGAAATGGCTATCTCAAATTTTGATCAGATAACTTTAGGAAATAAATGGGCGTGGGAGGGGGGCAGTTGCCCTTCACTCTTTTTGGTCACTTAAGAATGTCATTCGAAATTTTAATCTGAGTTTGAATACACCCTCTCCTGATTTCCTAGGACCCTTATTTCAATACGGTCACCCCTGGGGAAAAAAACGTCAAATAAAGACGCATCCGTGATCTATCTTCTGGCAAAAAAAAAGCAAAATTCCATATTTTTGTGTATAGGAAATTGAAAATTTTACAGTCGGGTTTTCGGGTACACGGAATCTGGAATCTTATGTATTTGGAATCAGCATAATAAACTGATTTTCTTTTATGTATCTATTAATATCAAAATTCCGTTTTTTTACAGTTGCGGTTACTACTGAGCCGAGTCGCTCCTTACTTATAGTTCGTCACTACGAACTGTTTGAAAGAGCACCGAACCGGGTACCAGAGACCCGATTTTAATTAGAACTAGTTGCTAATAATATATATTGACTTATTTACAGTAATGTTTGAGATCCCAGGGGTTATTTTAGCTTTTACTCACATTTACTCACAAAAACACTCAAATAGTACCCAGTCTGGCAAATGTGTGGGCAACAACATTAAGAAACTGATTTAAGTTAATTTTACAAATTACTCATTATGCCTAAAAACCAAATTATGGCTGCACTGTAAAAAAAAATTGATATTCAACAAAATGTTTTGCTCGAATTCAAACAAGTAAAAAAAAATCCAATTTTTCTGTTGGAATTGTGACTTGCGTATTGAATTAAAACAAGTCAAAAATGAAATCCAATCTTTCTGTTGGGATTGTGACTTGCTTATTGAATTCAAACATTTTGTTGAAATTATCCACAAGATTTATCCACTTTTCAGTAGAAAAAATGTAATTTTCCACGCAAATAGGTTAAATTAATCAAAATGGTTTGGACTTCAACAGTAGATTGAAATTTTTTGAATATCATATTGAATTTGACTATGGTGCCATTTAAACTGAAATTATGTACAAATGTTTGGATGAACCTGCACAATATATGTACAAAACATTTAAAGCTTGTAATTAATATTTTGGAGCAATGGAAAAATACCACAGGAATTTTTTAATCACTTATGGCTTATGGAATAGTTAAAGTGTATTAATAAAAGAGAAACAATATTTTTTTATTTTTTTTAATTAAGACCGGACTTAATTCTGAAGTACGAATACTTAGGTTTTGCTGGAAACCGACAATCCCATTAAACTTCATGATAAATGGAAATGTCTCCCTCTGAGCAGGAGAAGGACCTGTTCGGGTTTATATCGATAATTGATTAATGAGAACCATTCCTGGCTGCTGTTAGAATATCCAACTAGTTTATTTTTCAACAAGTTGAAATCTCAATTCGGGTATGGGAATCCAACGTTTTTGTTTCCCAACAAACTGGATATTCAATAAGGATAATGGAATTCCAATATGGTGTCTAATATTCAATTTAAGCTTTTGAGATTACAATTTTGCTGTTGATAAATATTACAAATAATTTTTGTTGAATCTCAAACAACTTTTTCTACAGTGAGGTATGAAAAAATTTCCAAAGCTGCCAGTAGCAGAATTCCAAAAGCTGCCGACACTTTAGCAGCAAAACTTGTGTTTTGAAGCTTTTCTTTGAGCAAAAATTATTTTTATATGTAGAAATGGTATTTGGAGGCAAAATCTGCCAACAAATTTGAAAACCGCCAAGTAGCATTGCTACTATTCTACCCCACTTTTTGCACGGTGGAATATTCCGTTTTATTGAATTTGAACAACGTACGTTTTTAACTGTATTTTAAATACTTCTTGTATATTTACCAGAGAGAAATACGATCGGTTGACAACCATGAATTGAAATGAATTGTAATAGATATTTGTCTCGTTTCTCTCTTTGAAAGACAATCAACGCCACAGAATGAAAACAGAAAGTGCCTTTATTGAAAAAGCAATTAATCTTCATTCGAAGTTTCTTTGGCATGATTCCATAAGAACTTATTGCGTATTTTCACATAGTAAAGAAGGAGCTATTGATTTGGCAGGACGATAGGACATGAGAAACGTTTTAAGGAGGACCTGGATTTTGCAATGTCAGTGACAGATGATGTGACAGTGACAGTGACGCTGACAAAATGTCAGTGACAGAACTCAAATTCGGCTACTTCTGGTATCTGAGGTTTTGGAAATAATTCTTGACCTTTTATTTCGAAAATTACGCCAAGAAGCAACGCAGCCTTCACTTTAAAGTTGAAGATTCATCAAACAGTTTGTCGTAACACACTGTAAGTAAGGAGCGACTCGGCTCAATAGTAACCGAAACCCTAAAAAACGGAATTTTGACACTAATAGATATATAAAAAAAATTGGATTTTTATGCTGATTTCAAATGTTTAAATGTCATTAAGTTTAAGCCTACCCATCAGAAGCTACGAGCCTGAGAAAATTTGTATGATTTTCGAAAAAAGGGGGAAAGACCCCCCAGAAGCCATAGAATTTAAGACTTCATTTAGTTTATTCTTACCCACCAAAGGTTACAAGCCTGAGAAAGTGTTTCTGATTTTCAAAAAAGGGGGAAATAGCCCCTAAAAGTCCAGTGATCTCAATGAAAATCACACCATTAGATGGAAAACTTTTGACTTTTAGGGGGAACAGCCTCTATAAGTCAAGTGATTTCAATGAAAATCACAGCATTAGATTAAGCATATCAGAGATCCTTACTGTATAGGTTTCAAGCTCCCATATGCAAAAATATAGAATTTGTATTTTCTGCCAGAAGAAAGACCACGGATGCGTGTTTATTTGTTTGTTGTTTTTTTTTTCCAGGGGTGATCTTATCGACCCAGTGGTCCTAGAATATCGCGGGATGGCTCATCTGAACGGAAATTAAAAGTTCCATTTCCCCTTTTTAAGTGACCGAAAAAATTGGAGGGCAACTAGGCCCCCGCCCCCACCCCTTTTCCCAAGATCGTCTGATCAAGATTTTGAGATATCCATTTTGTTCACCATAGTTGAAAGGCCCAATAACTATGCCTCTTTGTATAACATGACTCCTCCCTAGCCCCAGGGGAAAAGTCTTTAAGTTATAAAATTTGTCCATTGTTTGCCCATAGTATTTGTTATTGGGATGTAGGCATACATTTTCAGATGGTGGGGATTTTATGCTGTGTATTTTTTAAGAGGGAATTTTCCATGAGGAGGGAAGTTTCCTGGGATTGAACTTGTCAGGGGAAATTATACACTGAGAGAATTTACCAGAATTCTTATACAAATTTCTTTTTATGTGTCTTTCTTTCTCTTTCCCGTCTCAATTTTACGCACAGAGTGGTTAAGAGTAATTGTCCTGAGTAAATTTTCACCGGGATCGAATTGTCTAGAGGATATTTCCGTGGGGAGGCGGTTTCTCCGTGGAAGTGGGGCCAGCTTTCCTGGCATTATTTTAAAACGATCAAAAATTAAATAAAAAAACAAGTTTTCAACTGAAAGTAAGGAGCAACATTAAAACTTAAAACGAACAGAAACAGAAATTATTACGTATATAAAGGGGATTGCCCCCTCCTTAACACCTCATTATTTACTCTAAAGTTTGAATTGTGTCCCAATTCTTTAATTATGACTCCTGAAACACAAGGGACGTTTAATTAGAACAATAAGATGTTTTTTTTAAGCACTAAAAAAATTTAGCGTAAAGAGCAAGGTGTTAAGGAGGGGGAACCCTCTTTTTATACTTAATAATTTCTGTTCGTTTTAAGTTTTAATGTTGCTCCTTACTTAGTTTAAAAAGCTTCTTTTTTTTAATGACTACCGGACCGGATTTCAAGCTTTGACGTTCCTAGGCCCAAATATTTTTGCAGCTCCGTTTTTGCAAGATTTTTAGGGAAACCCCCGAAAACCCAGGGATAGAGGAAGCATTGTACAAAAAGTAACTGATGGGCCAAAAGTAATAAAAAGAGAGGTGATACCGAGCCTAACTCTCAGCTGCCCTTCTTGGGAGACATCTGACAGTTTATAAGTGGCCACGGAATTCATGTAGTTTTAAAACCACTTTTTAGTAAATAAGCAGCGCGGCGTTGGAGTGCGCCTGGCACTTTGACGGTATATCACATTGGTTCAGTTTTGTTAAGAAAAATATCACTCAGTGATAATTTGTAGCGCGCCCTGGCATTGTGCGTCCCTTTTATTACATAGACAGGACAAATATGTTTTACATTTAAGGTTTGTTTTACAATATTATTTGATATTTATCTATTGTTTAAATATATGGTTTAAATATTTTTTCACATTTAAATCAAACTCATACATGTGCACATAAAAGAATTTCTCTTACTCTTTATATTGGTTAGACGTATCCGGTCCACAGAGACATTGAAGAAAAGGGGGCCTAAGTTACTTAAAATTTTAATCCCTTCATAAACTACAAAATACTATCTACAAAATACCACCTTCCTTCTTCCCTGAGAGTCCTTCAACCATTCATTAATACTACTACTACTAACAACTCACAGCAGCACCAAGCCGCCTGAGTGCCAACACAGCCACGCACGCTCCTCCTTTATCCCAATCTATTCAAAGCCTCCCTTTTTGAACCCTCCAACGAAGTTCTCATTTCCTTTTAATGTTTCTTTACGACGTCCTCCCACCCCAGACGAGGACGACCTGCTTTCCGTTTAGCCCTAGACGGTTGGCCAAAAAAAAACAATCTTCGGCAATCTGTCATCCTTCATCGCACAACTTGCCCTAGCCACCTCAACCTTTCTTTCATTATAGCCCTAGAGAGTGGTATTGAACCTAATTTTTCGTACGGCCTATTGTTTGAAATACGGTAAGTCAGCCGGGTACCCAGAACAATCCTTAAGCAATTTCTCTGGAAAACATCTACCAAATCTTCATCCGCTTTTCGGAGCGCCCATGTTTCAGAACCATATTTGACCACTGTCATCACTGTACTTCAGAATATTATTTGAATCTACATGAGCCCTGATTTCTTTTAAGTCAGCGTTTGCCCTCATCAGCCCCTCCCTAGCACCTAACCCCTCCCAGTTATTCTAATTACCCCTTCCTCTCATACCAGGCCAATGTTAAGTCTCACTAAACAGAGCCTTCATAAAATAATGCTTCTTGAGGATTATTAATCTTTTTGGTTTATCGTAATCAGTGTCCTAATCTCCTTATGGACTCTTAGGAAACTTATGGACTCACCTCCTCTACTGTCTGTGTCCGCTGGTTTAACTTGAATTGGCCGACTCATCTAGAAAAAGAAGATATATAAATGTTTTTCCTTGTCGACAAAAAACATTTAGGTACTTTTATGATATACCCCTACCTAATATTCTTCTAATATGTTTCTCTGGCGCTCTATCCTAATGAAATAAACCAAAGTAACATAAAAATATAATACTTTAGAAACAAATGTGGGCTATATATTTGCACAATTGGGAGGGGGGTAAAGTATAGCGGGTCTTCATGCCTAATATAATAGGTACAATTATTCTGTATATTATGTAGTAAGAATTGTTTTCTAACTTCACACTGTCTAAATACTTTGCTACCCCTAATGCGTATATTCTATGGTATATTCTAATATACCCCTAATGCGCAAATATATAGCCCAAATTATATATTTCCCATCTATTCTGCGTCTTGTCTCACGCTAAGCTGAAAGAAACTAAACGAAAAAAATGGTTCTATAATGCGTCAATGAATAAACAACTTGAGCGGTAGGGGGTTCATCATACAAGTACCTTTACTTATTTGTGTAGTTTTCCACAAAGAATTGTAAAATAAAGAGCATTGGACGGTCATTAAGGCGATTACACTGACAGTTTATTCAGTGTCGGCTACGTATTTGCTTCACAGTAATGGAACTACGATAACTAAAAATTTTCGCAGGCTGAACAATTGGTTGCGTTGTACAGGCACCTATCTCCTGAGTCGATGCCTTCTGTCGGGATTGCAATGCGTGGTTGGGGTAAGAAATAAATAGATGAGATAATTTATTTCCTAAGACAGTATCTTTATTTTTAAGATATATTTTAAAATATAATACAACAGCTAAAGCTGCATTACTTGTTTTGTATCAAATGCAAGTTCAGCGAAAATATCAAACCAAATCTTCATAAGCCACATTTGATAAAACAAATAAGTTAATAAAGTATCACAAAGTTTTTGTGCCCCTTACATATTCTCTTCAAAAATCCTGTTCTTAGGCCTAGTTTTAAACTTTACGCTATTTCATACTACGATGCCTGAGTAAAATTCACCCCCCCCCCTCGCCACGGATCTCATATGGTCTCTTTTTTACAGTAGTGAAGGGGTATATTGTTACGTATTTCACAAACTGTCAGTTCATTATACCTTACTGTTTGGTTATTTTCATTTTGTAGGTTGCTTGGTAAAAAAAATAGTAATTTACTTCTTTTATCTAAAGTTGGTATATAGATTTAAACTAAAATGAAATTTCGCAACTTAATAATTAATTTGATATTCACTTTATTTTAATTTTATCCAGTCGCGTTGGTGTTCTCATTGATTCCTCCTCAAAACCTCGCTCTTTACGCTAAACCTTTTTAGTTCTTTTAAAATGTGTTTCTTATTGTTCTTATTAAACCAACAGTGTTTCGGGAGTCGTTCTTAAAGAATTGGGACAGAATCCAAACTTTGTAGTAAAGAGCGAGGTGTTGAGGAGGAGAAACCCCCCTCATATACGTAATAATTTCTGTTCGTTTTAAGTTTTAATGCTGCTCCTTACTTTCAGTTAAAAGAACTTATTTTTTTTTTTTATTTCTGATCGTTTTTTAGCATGCCAAGAAATCTGGCTACACCTCCATGAATAATTCCCTCCTCCCCACGAATCTATTTTCCAGACAATTCAATCCTGGTGAAAATTTACCCCGGCAAATTACCCTTAACATCTCCACGCGTAAAATTAAGTCGGCAATGAGAAAGCAAGATATAAGAAGAAGTTCGTATAGAAATTCTGGTAAATTTCCCTAGCGCAAAATTTCCCTTGAAAAACTCACCCCCTGAAAACTTTCCTCTCCATGAAAAATTATCCCCATGGAAAGTCCCACCAGCAGAAAATTCACCACAACCCCCCCCCCCCCCCCCTGAGAAATGTATGCATACTTCCAAATAACAAATACTATACGTGAACAATGGGCAAATTTTGTAGCTTAAAGACCTTTCCCCACCTTTGGGGGGTCATAATATCTCCAAAGGCATAGTTATTCGGCCTTTCAACTATGCTGAAAAAAATGGCTATCTCAAATTTTGATCTGACCATTTTGAGAAGAAGAGGAGCGTGGGAAAAACAACAAAAAAAAACAACCAAATAAACACGCATCCATGATCTTTCTTCTGGCAAAGAATACAAAATTCCACATCTTTTAGATAGGAGCTTGAAACATCTACAGTAGGATTCACTGATGCGTTAAATCTGATGGTGTTTCAAAAGGTTTTACTACTTTTAGGAGGATTTTTTCCCCTTTTTTTAAAAATCTGACAAAGTTTCTCAGGCTGGTAACCTTTGATGGTTAAGATTAAACTTAATGAAGCTTACATAATTGAAATCAGCATGAAAATCCATTCTTTTGATATATCTACTGGTATCAAAATTCAGTCTTTTAGAGTTTCGGTTACTATTGAGCCGGGTCGCTCCTTACTTGCAGGTCATTATCCCGAACTGTTTGATTTAAATTGAATGGATTTAATTAAATGAGGATCTGATGAATCAAATATTGTCTCTGAAAACTTAATATAGGCCTATAAGACTTGCTTTCCATTAAAACATGAAATTCAAGCTATACCCGAAAGAAAATTCCTACCCGAAAGAACAAATGCCACCTAGTGACCCTACATTTGATTACAATGAGATTCTACTAATCCCGAGATATAGCTAGCGGTAATTTTTGCCAATCGGATTCTTCCTAGAATTTTCTGATTGACTTATATCAATCAGAAAATTCTACAGAAGCTTCTAAGAATTTTTTAACTTATAAGAAAATTAAATTGACTAAAAATCCAAAGGGGGATTTTCGCTTAATGGAAAAAAAATCTGATCGATGAAAATGCATAATTTTAAAGTCGTTACCTAAGAACTTGCCTCTAAAAACTTGCCTAAAAACCTAAAAAGTTGCCTATCATCAGAATTCAAATGCGTTTTTGTTTCGGGGGGGGGACCTAAAAAAATGGCGCAGGATTTTTTTCAAAACAATAAATAATTTTTTAACCTAAAACTCAATGGAAAGCCTACACTATTTATTTCTTTTTCGCATTAAAACTTACTTCGTAGGCTCCACCTAACTCGATTTACTTGAAGTGTTGAGTCTGGATGTCTTAGAAAGCTATTTTTATTAATGTTAAAAAATTGCCCCGTCGTAATTGAACTTTTTGTCTTGAGTAAAAGTTAAAAGGCATATTTCGAATTCCATACGCTTAGTAAGACATTTTACTCTGTTGACTTCGGAACAATGAATTGTTTCTAATAGCTTTAAGCTGCTTTTACTTTTTAGACATTTTTATTATTGAGTTAATTAGTTGGAATATAATAATTAAAATCAATATTTTTCACTTGTTTTTGACGCTAGAAATAATTTGCATTAGATAAAACTATTAGGAATCGTGCCCATGACAATTGAAATTTGGAATTGCCAATTAGAAACAATTTGCATTGCAAAATACGCAAATAAAAGTGTCAATCCTAAAGTCAAGAGCAGACAAGTGTTTAGAATTTTTTCTCTTGGTGGAGGGCCAACAACAACAACAAAATTAAAGTGAAGTGGCTCTATAATAAAAAAAAAGAAAAAACAAATTTTATATGAATTCGATTAAGAAGCGCTCAGAAATTCAAGACAATTTTAGGATTTCAGCATGTGGAGCACCCTCCCGGCCTCCCTCCCTTACTTAGATTCCAGGTCAAGAGTCAATCGACCAATCTTTCTAACGGACGCTTTTTTTTCAACGGTGCGCTTCTTTCGAAGACTTCTTTCATGCCGTTTTCCTATGTAGAAAAACGAAAAATTTAAAATCCAAAATTGCTTTACAAGTGATTGTTTTAATTTTTGAAATTAATGTTTTTATATTTCCACTGATTCTAGATAATTCACTTTGACAGAGATTTTAAATACCCATCAGAAATAAATGTTATTAAAATACATTATAAGAAATGATCCACGACAAGTCTGAATCCAAGTAGTCAAATATAATCAATTTGTATTTTGAAACATAATTTAAAGAATCTCCAACAATTCCTTCTTCCGGAATATCTTCGGAGTAGCATACCAGACTTAATATAAGATATATATTTCGGATCAGTGTTAAGAAGTTATGTAGCTATGTGGAAAACAAAAGTTAAAAATCAAAAAGTAGTTTCTCTTCGGAAATTTTGAAGTTTATATATGCATTGAAACATAATTTAAAGAATCTCCAACAATTCCTTCTTCCGGAATATCTTCGGAGTAGCATACCAGACTTAATATAAGATATATATTTCGGATCACGGGTGTAACTTGCTATTGGGCAGAGGGCAACCACCCCTCCCAGAACTTGGCTTGCCACCCCCATAGACCCTGTTTCACACCCCCTTCCCCAGCTGAAATTTAGTTTTCAGAGAAATCTTGTCAAAAAGTTCATTAAAATTTATTTTTTCAAAAATCTTGTCAAAACTAGGATAAGCCTGGATAATTCAAGCATCCACAGAAACCGGTCGGTTTTCTTTAGTATATCTCTACCAATTCCTTCTACAAGTTTTTACTCGTCAATCTGTTCGAAAAATATATCCAAGTTTAAAAAATTTTCCGGTTACGGGCCATCATGAATTTTATAAACTGTGGTTATTTTTGGATTGTAGCAGCCGAAAGCGGTGGGGGCATTTTCATTGACAATACCCTTTCTTTGTATTTTCATTATTAGAATTGAAGGTACTTATATATTATAAGAGAAACACTCGAAAAGTGAAGTTCTGTTAATCCTAATGAAATAAAACAAAATATGATGAAAATATAATACTTTATTAGTAAAACTGTGAAAACTACAACTTAGAGTTACGTGCCCAGAACGTAGAAATGTCCTAACGTAGAAAAACCCCAACTGCACACTGACACCAAAACGTTAACTTGCTCCAAATTGTTGTTTAAATTTATTGGATTTGCAATTAAGATTCAGGTTAGAGGACTATTTAAAACAAACTCTAAAAATATTCCAAAAGCTACTTTAAAACTACCATAAAACTAACACTACTTATTTCATGGTTTTTAGTTCAGAACAGGAGACAAACAAGCCTGGTACCTATATTTACATATTCCTCTGTATTATCTACTCTAAAATATGTTAAAATGGTACACTCCAACAAGTTTAATAAACCAAACCATTATGGTAGTATATGGCTCATTTTTCAGTTTCACTGTCATTTTCACTTCAGTTGGGAAAATTGGCTCCAAATTTGCCCCCCCCCCCACAGGTTTTAACGAAATTACGCCACTGTTCCGAGGAATTCTTTTTAGACACCATTATACTTTGCACTGGCATAAAACTATAGCAAAAAGTGACCAAAATGGCAAAGCATTTATATATAAGCATCTCTTCCATTGGTATGGTCAACTCAACCACTGCGTCAATTCAAGAAATTATACAGGGGAGGGCCAAAACGTATTCTGAAAGTTTGGGGGGCGTTGAATCTGTTGCTTTTGTACAGTCTCTCGGTGAAAATACATAATAAAGCCCTTTTTTCAGTAAAAATACCAAAAAAGGTATTCTTCAAAATCTGAAGAAAGAGGGCAACAAAGCTAAGGGGCAAAGAAGCCCTCCTCTTTTTTGTCGCCACTGAACTCAACTGAACAGATCACAATCTTATTACCAATTACCAAACTGGCTCCCAAATTGGTTTACAATAACACTGACGAATTTATTTACAAAATGTCCACAGATCAGTAATTCAGTTTACGAAGATTATGTTTAAACATAATAAATGGTACCTGGCTTGGCCAAAATGCATAAACACGATGTTTTACGTAAGAAGAGTTTTTATTTTCGTAATCAAAGTACGGCTAATGAGATGCATATTGATTACTGATATACAAGGCCGTTTCCAGGGGGATTAAGGGATCTGACCCCCCCCCCCACCCCTGAAATATTTGTCCGACTCGTAAAAATGTAAAAAAGATGAATGTAAACAAATTTTTCATGCGTTTTCTAATTTTTTGTACCCCTCTCCCCCACCCGAAAAAAAAAATCTTTTATAAACACCCCCCCCCCAAAAAAAAAACTGGATATGGTCCTGCTGATATGCAAAATCTTACATTAGGAACGATTTTGGGAAAATACTATAGTTAGCCAACTATATGTTTGTTGTGTTTGTCTACTATTCAGCACTTGTTCTGCGATCTCTTATCAGAAGCTTGTTACAGAAATATTGTTTAAAATCGTATTTTCCCTGTTTTATTGTCGGTGATGCTGATTGGGAGAGCATTTGCCCTCCCTTCATAATTTTTTTACTCCCTCCTTGGTTTCTAAAAATACTTGTTTTTGGTTTAGTTTTATTAAGAAATTGAAAAAAAAATTCTAATAGAATTAGAAAACACAAATTTTGCTCCCCCCCCCCTGCCATATTTTAATGAATTAACACCATTGATTGCAGCAGCTTGTTTCTTGGGAATGATTCTTTTAATGATACTTTTATGACCTATGTCCACAAAAAAGCCTCATTATCTAGGCCAACATGACAATTTGGAAATTTGATACAGGATCGTGTAAAATAGTTTTGCGACCTCCAGCATTATTCCAAATTGAATCACAGGCATTGACACGTATAAGAGAGTTTTGTAGCTTAAACCTTCTTATAAAAGATGACCAGTGGAATGTATTAGATTACTCGAAAGAAACGAGGATAAAGAAATTTCCCGCTTCGTCAAACAAATGTCACCATTTTTCTTGATTCCAGATTTCCTCTCCTAAATTTCTATTCCGTCACCAAGGAGATAGCCCCCCTCCATTTATACATTCGAATGTAGTTAATCTAATATATGTCTCTCCGAAAATCATTTTCTACCTAGTAATCGGAAATTTGATTTTTTCCCGGCGGGAGGTTTACGATGCAAAAGCAATGATTAGCCAAACCTGTGAAGGTAAAGCGATGAAATAATTTTTTTTCTATAGTATTCTAATTTTGAAGGGAACAGATTTTAAACAGGATGTTATTTACGAGCAGGGGCGTGTTTTGGGGGGAGGTCTGTCTCCTAAGAATATTATTAAATGTTCCTGTATTTCTGGAGACTTCTTCTTCCAATTATCAAATAAGATTTTTTTTTATTTACACTCTTAGGTCCCTATCCCCACCAAAAAAAAAAAAAAACTTAAACACGTGCCTAATTACGAGAACATTGGAATCACACAGGAAAAAGTGTATGTCCAGAGAAGTAATGTACTTTTGCAATATAGCCTTTACGTAACATAAATTTTATATAGCTTCATATGTCAGAGGGGAGGGGGGAGAAGGGTAGGAGCATCTTATTTTCCCTCTGATTGGATATCAAGTCCTAACCTAGGTTTTGTCGCCAGACTTTCGTCGTTTTCTTGTTTTAAATGAAGACAAATGTTTGTCAAAAATTCAGACAAGACGAACCCTGTCCCTTTGTTTGCCTTAACCTTTTACTCTGCTGAAAAAAAAATACAGATTCAAAGCTAGGAAATTCTTTTTTTTAATAAATAAGGCACTTTAATTGCAAATCTTATTATTAAAAGACCTTACGTTTACGTTTACATCAATATGTCCAGTTGAACAAGTTAACTTATCACCAACCAGGTTATGGTTGGTAACTTATACTTGGGTGGTAACTTATCACCAGGCTATGGATAACTACAAAACATACAATTTTTTTTTTAATTCTTCTTCAAGGTATGGGGGTGTTACCAAGAAGATTCCTTTGCGGAACTAAGAGTGTAAAATTACTATTTCCACCCTGTGTTTCTTGTTAGAAAGTATCATTTGTGATATATATTTTTAGAGTGTTTTTGATACATCGCGAATGGTACTCCCCTCCTCGACTATTTTTGCTCAACCTTCTGATGTATTGACTGTGTAACTCTAAATTGTTTTTCATTTTCCATAAATCTAGTTCTACAGCTCTGTTTCATTTCCAACCCATCCCAATTCAGAACTCAACTGTCTGTTTCTCAGTTCAGCAATTTTCAAAACTTGTTTGATTTGAAATTGTCTGATAAAATTTACCTGATGAATGCACAAACGGAAAAAGTGCCCAGAATTTATGTTTATTCTGGACATCCTCTTTGAAAATTTTCTTTCTTATTTACATATATAAAAAAGTGCTTATTGCCCACGATATAGCAATGAATTCTCTTACTAGGAAAGAAGTAGTTTAAATTCCATGATATGAAGTTTTGAAAAATTAATATGATAAAAAAAGGAAATAAGGTGATTATTTGCAAATTTAACATGCCAGAGTTTTCCTTGGTCACTCAGATTTAACTTCTGTGAGATTGATCGGACGAGGGCAAAGGCCGTACCCAGGATTTTTTTTCGGGGGGGGGGAACAAAAATCAAAAAACGCATAAAAAATTTCTTTAAATCCATTTTTGTTCCGTTTTTACGAGTCAAACAAACATTAGGGGTTTCAAAACCCCCTAACCCCCCTCCCCTGGGTACGGGCTCATTTGAATGGTAAATTTCATTGTGTTTTTGTTTTTTGTTGTTGTTTCTTTTATTTCGATCCTATTCTGTTGGCATTTTACAATCTAAATTGTTAAAAAAAAATTGAGGATTGGGGGCAAGATCGCATTCAGGAGATTACCGGATTTGACCCCCCTCCCACCCCCCCCCCCGAAACTTTTATCAGACTCGTATAAACATAACAAAAATGCTTATAAAAAAAATATGAAGCGTTTTTGTATAATTTTGTATTATTAATAAGTATACAATTGTATTATTAATAATAATTTTGTAATAATTTTGCCCCTTCGATTTGTTAAAGACCTTTTATGGAAACTTAAAGGAATATTATCAAAATCGTTTTTTGGGGGAGAGGGGTGAATGGAATTGATTTCCTGCTTTCACCTCTTTACCCGACAATTAATTTTAAAAAAAATTCCACAAAATAAGTTTTTCAAAGAAAAGTAAAGAGATCCATCAAACCAAAAATGGGTAGAAATAAAGCCAAATAATCTTCCAAGCGTAGAACTACCACAAGTCACTATCAATAAATAAATGAAACCCAAAACGAACAGAAATTACAACAAATAACTGAGTCAAACTCAAAACGCGCAGAAATTAACATGATTAGGGCTGACACCCCCCAAAGAATATAACATAATTTTCACTTTACTGAAAAAAGCAAATGAATGTGGATTGACAGTTTAATATACATACACCGATATTTATTTCTTAAAGTATTGATAATTATTGGTTTATTAAAGATAAGAAAGGAAAAACATTTAATTTTTTTTTTATTTAATCACTAGCAAGCATGACTTATGTGTGGCCTTACGAAACTTATGTGTGGCCTTACAAAACTTATGTGTGGCCGTGCATTACGAAAAATACTATTCGACAATATTGCACAAGCTAGATGTTGTGTCGCTAACAGATGGGGGGGGGGAAGCCAGACTGTAACGAGGCCTGTCTTCTGAAAGGCCCCAGGATCTCAGTATTAGTGATATTTAGCAATAAAAATGTTAGTATTATTTGATTTATTAAAGTTATAAAATTAAAAGCATTTATATTTTTTCAGTAAAGTGCAAATTATGTTCTGAACTTGTGAAGGCATAGGGGTTTTGAGCCCTACTCATGTTAATGTCTACTCGTTTAGAGTTTGATTCGGTTATTTATTGTAATTTCTGCTCGTTTTGGGTTTCATTTATTTTTCGATGCTGATTTGTGGTAGTTTTACGCTTGGTACATTATTTGATTTTATTTTTACTCATGTTTGGTTTAATGGAGCTCTTTAGTTTTCTTTCAATCAATCAATGATTCAATCAATCAATTTATTTAATCAATAAACTCAAAATTATTCAATAGACTTGAAAAACTTATTTTGTGGAAAAAGGTTTTTTGAATTAATTTCAATTAAAGACAATAACTTATTGAATAAGCATAATCATTATGCTCTATTCAACGCAGTTTGAGCATCAATATTTATCTTTCAAAGGAAAATCAAAAGAACTTGTTCAAATAGAAAATATAAAAATATAGAAAATATAGAAAATAAAGAAAATATGAAACTAACCAGAAATACTGTTAGTTTTTATGAATAGATAAATAAATATACCTGGAATTTAATAATGGGACAATAACAAATTGCAGATTATTGAGCTCTATAATTAAATACCCAATAATTAATTACTCAATGGGTATCAATAAATGCTTTTGAATGGAATTCAATAATGGCAATCACCTATTGAACGCCGAAATTTCAAAAATGGATTGCAATAAGCTTAATGAACAAAGGGTTAGTGTTTTGTGCTTAATTGTGCCTTTCATTTTTGTGCCCTTTTTGTGCCTTTCATTTTTCATACTTTATGCATTTCTTACTATGATAACAAGCAACCCAGGACTTTTTCACAAGTCAGACAAACGTATTGGAGGAGGGTCAAGCCCCTAGCCTCCCCCTATTTACGGCCTTGAAGAGTAATAACAACAATGGGTTATTATTAAAGAAATAATAATAATAAGGTCATACAAAAGAAATATGTAATCTTGCTTTCTCTTTTCCGTCTCAATTTTACGCATGGAGTTGTTAAAGGTAATCGTCCGGGGTAAATTTTCACGAGGATTGAATTGGCTAAAAGATACTTCCGTGGGGAGGGGGATTTCTCCATGGAGGTGGAGCCAGATTTCCTGGCATTACTTAAAAAACGATCAGAAATTAAATAAAAAAAAAACAATTTTTTCCAACTGAAAGTAAGGAGCAGCATTAAAACTTAAAACGAACATAAATTGTTACGTATATAAAAAAAATGGATTGCCCCCTCCTCAACACCTCGCTCTTTGCGCTAAAGTTTGATTTGTTTCTTAATAATATAGGAACAACCCCTGAAACTTAGGGTCTGTTCAGTTAGAATGATTAAGATATTTTACAAAAGTACTAAAAGAACCTTATTGGAAAGAGCAAGGTGTTGAGGAGAGGGCAATCCCCTTAATATACGTAATAATTTTTGTTCATTTTAAGTTTTAATGTAGCTCCTTACTTTCAGTTGAAAAAACTTGTCTTTTTTTATTTAATTTCGCTTTTCAAGGGCGTATAATCCCCATTTGGAGGCAAGCTCTAATTTTAAATTTCAACCCCTACAAGATTTTATATATTTAAGATTTATACGGAAAATAAGTTTCTTTGGAATAACCTTTTTCTTGGGGGGGGGGGGGTTATTATTATTAAAATTTGAAAGCGTTCAGATCCTGAAGTATATTAACATTTGAATTGGAGGAATGTAAACTTCTCAAGCTAAATCAAGCAGTTTTCAATCAAGATTTCAAACTTCTCAGGTCAAAATATATAAGTTTTCAAAAAGCTTTTCAAGTTAAGACTGCCTATATCGGCTTGTAGTTTCCAAATATGTAGGCTACTATTCTATGATTTGTGCTACATCAAATTTAAACTTGAAGGTCCATGGAAGGGGGTGGGGGCTGTTTCTAAAGGTTAAAAAATCATACAGAATTGCTAAGTATAAATTTAGCCTATAAAACAGAATAAAAGTTTAAAATACAAGTTCGAATAAAACTGTTTTGTTTTGTTTTCTTGTTTTTTTTTTCATTATGATATTTCTTAGAGTAAAAGCTGAACCGTCTTTAAAAGAATATTTTAAACACAAAGTCTCATTCCTTTTCAAAATCACTAGCATAGAAAAATAGGCCCAATGCAAAAAGTTTATTTTTTATCACATAGCCATGGCCCTGATTGTTGCAAAATATGGTAGCATTCTTATAGCAATAGCTATTGACAGAACTTTATATTAATGCGCTAAGTATTAAGCTGCATTACTTTTTAACATTCTTGGAATTGAAAAATAGGTCCAACGAAAAATGCCTTACTTCCAAAAAAAGCCAAGATTGTTAGAAAAGATTGTGGCAATGAATCAATTTTTGTTGGAAAGTCAACTACTGGGTTTGAGAGTTCAAAATAGAATATATAGGCTATTATTTACTTTCTTAGTTAACATCAGCCTTATCACTCGAGCCAACAAAAAAAGTTGCGGAAATAACGTTAAAATTATTGGCACAATCCCTTTATATGGGCCTTTCTAAAAAGTCAAGTTTGGTTAATGCTAATGAAATAAAATAAAATAGGATGACTATATAATAGTTTAGAAACAAATTTGGGCTATATATTTGCACATTATGGGGGAGTGGGGGGCAAAGCATAGCATAGCCTATATTAAATACGTAACCTAACCTAACATAGGTACCTCCCCCCCCCCCAAAAAAAAAACACCAAAAAACGACACTGTAAATATCTTAAACCACGCTATACAATGTATTTCTCTACAGAGGTGTATTTAACCCTCTCGTAAAAACGGATTTGGTTTTTCATTGCGTCTCTCCCGTTTGACTGTAGCATCTCTTGTTGGACTTCTTTAGAGAGGCCCATATAAAGGGATTGTACCAAATTATTTTACGAAAACTATTTATTACTTTAATCCACATCCCCAGATTTTCAACTATTAATACAATTTGTTAAGTACGAAGCATTAAAAAAATTATTGATCTTGGCCTGAGTCGTCTGTAGCATGAAAGTGCATTTGTTTGTTCGAATACATAAATTATTTGTTCTTCAACAGAAAACTTACAGCCATGACTAACAGATCAATCTCTCCATTTAAGACCTTCTCCACTTACGAGTCCGATTGTAAAATCATAATATGGATTGTAAATGTGCGGTTGCACCAACAACCCTGATCATGGCAATACTTTTTCATTGACAATTGAGATTGTGAGCTCATAAGGTAGATTGTGAATTCAACAACAACAATCAAAAAGTTTTAGATTCAGTTTTTGCAAGAACCATAAATTTTATGGTTCCACAGTGTTTATAAGCCATTTTCATAAGCTGGTCTTATAAACTTCTTTGTTCCACTGAAAATCCTCAATCTTGTTTCAAGAACCTGGATTGTCAGCAAATAACGCCTTTAGTCAGAAATTCAATTGGTTTACTTACCCATTGTTCACCGGGAAAGGGAAAAAAAAATTCCGAGTTTATCTACAGGTATCACAATTTATCCACTAAACTATTCTATGATCCCGCACGAAAGAGAGTCTTCCCCGTAGTAAACTCTTGGAGCAACAGGCGTCCAAATCTACTCCTCAAGCAGAACATCCAAGGAGAAATCTATCGATCCGCAATCACATGCTCGGTGACGTTTAAATTTGCTGCGCGATGATCTATGCGCGCGCGTCGAAAAAAGACAATGAATTTGCTAATGTCTAGACTAATTGAGCATCTATTCATTATTTGTCTTCTCTAGATATATTGGAAGCATTTCGATAACAGATTTTCAATCTCTTTTTCCCTATCTCAACGTAATGCAAGTCAACACTTCTTCTAATACGATCTGAATGGCAAATAACTTTTGTATCACGAAAATATTTTATAACTTCAAAGAGAAAATTTGAAAATAATGCATTGAAGCTATTTGTATACACCATGGTATTCTACTTAAAAACAGATTTTAGCAATAGACTTCATAGAATCATAATGGAAAAGAAGTATGTCAAAAAGCTGAGGCCAAAGAGTAAGGGAAGCAAACAAAAGAGAAACTCATGACCGTCGCTGAGGAACAATAACCAACACCATCTAGCATTACCTACCAAAATCATAAGACTATTTGTAAAAAAAAAAAAAAATAATAAAATCAGTTGAACTTCTTTCGTTTTTACTTTGCCTTATATTGAGCCGAAAATACAAGAACTACCTTCGTAGAAATGTCATATCAGGTAAATTGGAAGTAATCCCTTAAACTTCTTATGTTCTGAACATTAGCCTAATATTAACTATTTTATATTCAATGAAAAATAGTTTAAACAGAATATGTTGCCTACTCCTAGAAAACTTCATGTTTTCTAGGAAACATAGACCTTATTAAGTCTTATAGTTAAGCCTTGTTTTTTTTTTATGCTAGTATAAATTAGTCTTTAAGAAAAAGCCATAGTAACATCAAAATCCTGGATAGGTCAATGAATACATCTAAAGCTAGTAATCCAATGATATATTTGCTGACTTTGACATGGGTATTTTTGCTGACTTGACATTGGCCTTCTAATTTTATGAGTTTACTTTGTACTTTGTTTTTGTTTGTAACGTTTTACGTATTTGACATTGACCCTTTTATAATTTTCTGTTGTTGTTTGATTGTTTGTTTTTGTTGTTCTTTTTTCGCTGTATTTGACTCTAAAGTGCGAATTCGGCCCTTTTGGGCTTGTGATAGCCATTCTTCAGCAATAAATCTTATCTTATCTTATATATTTTGTTCTTTCGTGGCAAACTACAGGTATAGGTATGTCGCAAAATCATATTTTTCACAGGGAGCAATTTTATTTAAATTTTCCCTTTAATGTGTGTGGTTTTGTTTGTGTTGTAGCCTATATCAAAGTTGTGCTTATCAATTTGTCGGCTGTTTTGGTCATCAGTTACACTCATCAATTTGTCCAATTCCTGGAATGTATGGTCATCAATTTGCAGGATGAATTTAGCATTGCCTCATTTGGATGGTAATTCACTTTAAGTCTCAGTTCAAAGTTTTTTTTAAACTTAGACCTTTATTTTCACCCAAATTTTAACAAATTAAGCAGCTTCTTTTATTTTTATTGATTTTTTTATTCTACTTGAAACACTGCACTTCACTTTGAAAAATATATACAGAACAAAATAAAAAAAGAAGATATGAAACTGGAAAAATTTGCAACACTATTTTTTACTACAAAACAGGGATTTATTGACTACATGACATAGACAAAGCAGCTAAAATACAGCTGTAAAAACTTTTCAAAAAAAACAATTTTTCTACATCATGAGCTGCTTTCTAAAAGAGTAGCAAAAATTGTTAATATAGTTAAACATTATAAGCTGGTTTTGTCTATATTATACATATTTTTGCAAAATCAACGATTTTTATCTCATCTTTTATTTTCAGGCAACAATGGGATGACAAAGCTATAGTGAGGAAACTTGATAACTGAAATTGCTCTAGACACGGTAAGTTCTACACTTTGGATAGACTGTAATGTATTAGCACCTTAATACAGAATTACTAATACACAATTTATTCACTATTCTGTATTCACTATTATAAATAATTCACTATTCTGCTAAACAGACAGTTAAGACTTATTTTAACTTGAAGAAAAGAATAGGCCTACGCTAAATTGGCCAAAATATTTAAGTGTAACAATATCACCCTAGAGGCTATTGAAGACTGAATGCAGCTTACAGGCAGGCTTGAGTATGAGAGTATTTGTCTTTTCAAGAACCAGCTCGTGTCTTAAACCTTCTTAATTTCTTGTAGTCTATATGAATCCTTGTACGCAACTTCAAAATTCTGAATTGTTTTTTAAAACGATGATTTGAAAGCACAAAAAGCACTTCTGTCGGATCAAAGTGTACAGTTTTTTCGTTTAGATTTTCTTGGAATATTTGTAGGTGAAGGGATCCCCCACCTTTCTATTCAAAAATATTTGTGCAAATATATTTTAACCCATCTGTTTTTAAAGACGAAATGTCTACTCTTTGACAAATGGTAGCAGCTAGATTCCTATGAACAAAATAATAATGTGTGAATCAATAGACAATTCTTGATCACGTAATATCAGACAATCGGCTTCTTCTGTTACTAAAATATAAAAACTTCTGGTCAGCCATACTCAAGATTTAACACGCTTTGTCAGACCAAATAGTTTCTTATAATTCAAGCATCATAACTCAATTGTTCACTGACAGGAATGGACCATAACTAAGCCTACCCCCTTTTCAAGAGATGCATAAAAGTATAGTTCGTGAGTATAAACAGTGATCAAATAAGAGCATAAAATTAGATGTAGTTACACTTAGACTTCGAAATCAGTTTCCTCACAAGTTTACATAAACTCTCTTGTTTTTATATAATGTGTAACGCGTCGAAATTATCTTCTGTTTGATTTACTTTTTGCTTTTAAGGTTCTTTTCCGGTTAATGCCTTTCCTATTTCCGGTATTTTCTCATTTTTGCTTGTTTTTGTTTTTGTTGTTTTTGCATAAAATTTGTCGTTTTGTTTCTTTCCTTTTTGCTTTCAGCTGCATCATGGGCACACTACTCTCATCTTTTAAGTTAGAATAGCTTTTTTGTCTGTTTGATTTTTCCCCTTTGAGGCAATTTACCAAATGTTGCATACTCTAATTTCTTAATTGAATATTTCAGCTACCGAAAAACAATTTATAATAAATAAATGTAATAAATGTAACTCAGATGAAGGTGCTGTACGATAGGTAAAAAGGTTCTTAGGCTACGTTAATGACGTTAATTTTAAATGGTTTCGAGTTTCCATATGTTTGGAATGAAGGAATGGGGCTTGAACAAGAGATAAAAATGTAGCCAAATTAGTCAGGGGTGTGCCAGAAGACCAGGAGGCAGTGTGAAGTCACAGCCTGTACGTCCCACGGAGTTCAACGACAATGAAAGGAGGTCTGGGGTGTAATATTTTTTTTGAAGTGGGTTTAACTAGGGATGATATTAAGCTGTATACATCAGGAAGAGGTATTTTTCTACTGCTTTCAGAATACAGGGAGGGTAAGCGTGATAGTGGGTCCTTACTTATGCCCCATGCGTGAAAAACTGGCGAGGATCTTTATGCTCCTTTGTCCTGAATTACAGGACTTAAGGAGATAAATATTTTCTAATTATATGGAGTCAACTGTTTGACTTGGTGGAAATGTCACGCACAGAAAACTTTCTTGAGGGAGGGTTGGAGACTAGTGTTTTTAGATATTTTTGAAATAATTTAATTCTATTCTATTTTGCATACGTAGTTGAACCATTCATTTATGTATTAAAAGAGTTATTTTGCTTGTTTCCACGCTGCCTTTTTGTCATGCTGCCACGCTTGTTGTCATGCTGCCTTTTTGCAATAAATATACATCTATCTATATTCTAAGCCTAGAAGACAAAGCCTAAAGCTAAACTATAAGCAAAGTAGTGGAGATAAAGTCATGTTCCTAGGGAAAAAGCGAAAGAAAGTTAAACAATCTTTTCCCCTAATGAATAGCCAGTAATTCTATTCTCAGGAAATGTAAGATTACGAATTGAGAACAAAGGCTGGAATAGAAGATGTTGAAAGAGAAATATAGCATTATTCATCCGTCAAAAGGGAACAACACAAGAGAGATAATGCGCTACATTATAATCGGATTAATAGGATTTGGGTCCAGCTGTAATTAATTGCTATCGGCCTATATCCCTTTTTGGAGTCTGTTATAAATAGTAATTCCAAAGTAGTAAATTTTAGATACTGCCCGAATTTCATATTAATATAATAGTTATGAATCTGCTAAAAAAAAAATATCTTTCCATTTTTAATTTGTGTTTGGTAAGAAAGAAAAAAAACTACTTTTTCGTAAATTAATTATGAAATTTATAAAACCTTTCAAGTTAAATAAAACTTTTAGGGATCCCAAAATTCTTTTGAAAAATTTGATCGCTAATAGGATTTTATAGATATTAATTAAAAAAAGAACGTTCTATAAAAGAAATGTTTGAGATATTGGTAAATAGCTACATTAAATCATAGACGATCAGAAATAAAATCAAGTAATAATCCAAGTTTAAAACGAACATAGATCAATATAAATAAATAAATGAAACACAAAATTAACAGAAATAAAATCAAACAGGAGCGACCCGGCTCAAAGGTAACCAAAACTCTAAAAAACGGAATTTTGATACCAACAGATACACTAAAAGAATCAGATTTTAATTCTGATTTCAAATATATAAGTTTCATCAAGTTACGCGCCTATCAAAAGTTTAATCTTACCTATCAATAGTTACGCGCCTGAGAAAATTTGGCTGATTTTCGAAAAAAGGGGGAAAGACCCCCTAAAAATTATAGAAACAATGAAAATCACACCATCATATTCAGTGTATTAGAAAACCCTACTGTAGAGGTTTCAAGCTCCTATCTGCAAAAATATGGAATTTTGCATTTTTTGCCAGAAGAAAGATCCCGGATGCGTGTTTATTTGTTTTTTTTTTTTTCCTAGGGGTGATCGTATCGACCCAGTGGTCCTAGAAAATCGTGGGAGGGCTCATTGGAACGGTCATTAAAAGTTCTAGTGCCCTTTTAAGTGATCAAAAAAATGGAGGGCAACTAGGCCCCCTCCCACGCTCATTTTTTTTCCCAAATTCACCCGATCAAAATTTTGAGATAGCCATATTGTTCAGCATGGTCGAAAATTTTATAACTATGTCTTTTAGGATGACTTAATCCCTCGAAGCCCCCAGGGGGAGGGCTGAAAGTTATGAACTTTAACCAATGTTAACATATAGTATTGGTTATTGGGAAGTATACAGACGTTTTCAGGGGGAATTTTTTCTGGTAGTGGGGGGTGGGGGTGGATCGGGGGTTATATGGGAGGATCTTTTCATGAAGGAAGTTTTCCTGGGGGAAGGGAAATTGCTATGAAGGGGGTGCCAGATTTCCCAGCATTATTTAAAAAAAAGATCAGAAATTAATTATAAAAAAAACAAGTTTTCCAACTGAAAATAAGGAGTAACATCAAAACTTAAAACGAACAGAAAATATTACGTGTATGATTGGGTTAACCGCCTAGTCAATACCTCGCTCTTTAAGCCAAAGATTTTTTAGTACTTTCATAAGTACTAAAACTTTCTCTTTACGCTAAAGTTTTTTATTGTTCGAAAAATAGAGTTGTGAGAAAGTTAAACTTTAGCGTAAAGAGCGAGGCGTTGAGGATGAAATCAAACCTGTTCCATCACTTACTTACCTTGGAGTCCCGATCGGTACGTCACTCAAGGCCACACGCGTACTTATTATCGCTGATACCCTTAGAAAAGTTCGTTCTGCATATGGAAAGCTTGTCCTGAGCAAGGCGAGATATAGTCGTGATATTTTAGCCCGATTGTATAATGCATTTGTTTTACCAAGTTTTCTCTACATCTCTCCGTTTTGGAGTTGCTTCACATAGACAGAGAAGAAAAAGTTACGCATGATTTATTTTAAATATGCTAAGTATCTGCTTGGACTACCAACAAGGTCCAAAAACCGATATTTCATCAGTAGGGTTGGATTGATAGACCCTGTCTTGGCAGTTCCTGCCAGAGTAGCGAGTTTTCATAAAAAGTTCATGACTCTAGGTCATCCTTGGGTAACTCTTCAGGGATATACTTGAGTTGAATGTTTTATTTGAATTTCGATGTTAATGGCCCATTTCCTTGAATATATTGTGTTAAACCGTACTATGTTGTTTGTCTTGTTTTTTTCTTTTTTTTCACTTTTTTCACTTTTTTATACTCTGCCGCCCATTGTATCTTACAGTTTCGGCAGGTAATAAATCTATATTATTATTATATTATAAGGAATAAGGTTTTCATTGTTTAAAGAAAATAAGAGTTGTGAGAAAGTCAAACTTTAGCGTAAACAGCGAGGCGTTGAGGAGGGAACAGCCCCTTTCATATACGGAATAATTTCTGTTCGTTTTAAGTTTTAATGTCGCTCTTTACTTTCAGTTTAAAAAATTTCTTTTATTTTATTTAATACATTAAAGATCGGGACGTCATTTGAAATTACTTATTGCGTTGCCTACGAAACAAGCGCTAAATAATTCTAAATAGGTTCTGGATAGTTCTAATTTCAGATCTTGTGTGGTTAGAAATCCAGCTCTTGCGCTCATATCTTGAGTATATATCGATGTCATTGGTGTTAACTGTTTGCAGGAGGGAGGGGTAATTTGTCCTCAAAGATTTTTGGCTCTCACTCTCAGTATTTTAAAATTAAATTGCTATATAAAATATGAAACAAAATGTTTTTTTGTGTTTTTCTTTATTCCCCCCACCACACGAAAAAACAAAATTCTAGAGATTGAAATCATAAATAGGAGAAACAGCAAGAAACGAAACAAAACTAAGTTTAAATTGGGTGAAATACTACTTTATTACCATCACGTATAGCTAAACATAATGGATACAATTTGTTTTTCCATTATAGATATGACACAATTTTTAGTACAAATATAATAACTTGCTTTTTTGAAATGAAAACTGAAAACTTTGACAACTGAAAACTTGTGTTGTGGCTCATTTGCCTTGCTCATACGGTAGTGCGTAAAAACATGTTCAATATAATATAATATATTAATATAATATAACATAATATTTGAGGTCAAATTCTCCTAAAATTTGATGTGAAGGACCTATCTTAATCTAAAAAAGGACACATTTTGGCATAAGAATAACCCTTTGTAATATATTTAAGATCGGACATCTAGTTTGGATTGGCACAAAAAAAAAGAAAAAAAATCTATTACATTAATTTATTAGAGGAATTTAATGAGCTTTGCTAACAAACTAAAATTTGAAGGGTAGAGAGGAAACGGGCCTTTTTAGAAAGATTTTTTTTATCAAATGTGGAAAGCATAAAAGGATAAAGTGGGTAAAAAGGAAAATGAGACGAATGCAAATTTTGTCTAGCTATGCACAGCGTTTGAATATACAATAGCTTTCCCAAAAGCTATATAGTAACTTCTTCCTTCAAAAGCTAAAACTGTCTTGTACATATATATATATGCTTCTATCAATTGAATATTCTAGAATTTTTATCCTCAAGAAATTTAGGACAGAAGAAAAAATTTGAAAGATCAGTCAGTATATCTGTGTACTAAGCTTGTTTGAAGACTTAAGTCACAGTTTTATTCTGCACACATCAATTATCTCCTTTTGATGGACTGTTTTTTCTCTTATTTATTATCATTATTAATTCTTGTCTTTTCTTCAAGAAAGTAAAGCAGTAGTTCCCAACCGATTATGGGCCATGCCCCGCCTGGGTCCCGCCCGCCTAAAATTCTGATGTCCTCTTGGTGATATTTTAATTTTGTTACCCAAAATCCTACGCATATTCACCTGAAGGAAGCTTAAAAGACTCAGCTTTGATTTTGGCTCACCATACATGAATAATTAAAACGAAATTTGCATGTTAATCTTACTTTTTTTGGCTAAATGGCTTTCTAGAAATTTTGTTCTGACGTAACATACGAATCAAATGACGTAACGAATTTCTATATTTGTATATTTTTATTACGTATATTAGGGGGTTCGCCCCCTAGTCAATACCTCGCCCTTTACGCTAAAGTTCAAATTTTGCTCCAATTCATCAAGAATGACCCCTTAATCACAAAGGCCGTTAATTGGAATAAATAGCCCTGCTGAAAGTACAAAAAAAAACTCTAGCGTAAAGAGCGAGGTAATGACTAGGGGTTGAGCCCAATCACATACATAATAATTTCTGTTCGTTTTAATTTTTAATGTTGCTCCTTACTTTCAATTGAAAAAATTGTTTTTTTTATTTGATTTTTGATCGTTTTTTTAAATAATGCTGGGAAATCCCGTGCACCCTTCATAGCGATGTCCCTCCCCCATGAAAACTTCATTCATGTGAAGATCCTCCCACGTAACACCCGATCCAACCCCCCCCCCCCCAACTACTAGAAGAAATCCCCCAGAAAACCTCTGTATATTTCCCAATAACAAATACTAGCCTATATGTAAACGTTGGGCAAAGTTTATAACTTGCAGACCTTCCCCCGGGGACTTTGGGGGATTAAGTCATCAAGAAAGACATAATTATTATATTTTTCAACCATCCTGAACAAAATAACTTTCTAAAAATTTGGATCAGTTGACTTTGGGAAAAAATAAGCGTGAGAGAGTTCTAGTTACCCTTCATTTTTGGTCACATAAAAAGGGCACTAGAATTTTTAATTTCCGTTCGAATGAGGCCTCCCGCAATATTTTAGGACAACTGGGTCCATACGATCACCCCTGGGAAAAAAAAACAAAAAAAAAACAACAAAATAAACACGCATTCGTGATCTTTCTTAGTAGAAGTGACCCTAAAGGCCCGACGAGAACACCCTGCTGCCATCTACAATTTAGTCTAACTCTGTCAGCACACCATATATGGGCATAGAGTCATTAGGGAGAACACGTTGTTAATGGGGTCAATGACCTCTTCTTCCAAGGTCGATTTATTTGTTGTTGTAAGTACACGCTCGAGGCGAATGTCAAGGTCGATTTATTTGTTGTTGTAAGTGCACGCTCTCAGCAAATGTCAAGGTCGATGTTATTGTTGTTACAAGTGCACGCTCT
This sequence comes from Artemia sp. Qi Xiang Cuo, assembly GCF_049724085.1. Classification (NCBI taxonomy): domain Eukaryota; kingdom Metazoa; phylum Arthropoda; class Branchiopoda; order Anostraca; family Artemiidae; genus Artemia; species Artemia sp. Qi Xiang Cuo. Next base: position 9,336,926 of record NC_142802.1, on the reverse strand, counting down.
CAGCGAATGTTATGATCCAGAAATAGTATTTGTTGTTGTTTTGGTCATGTACATGCTCGAGGCGAATGTCATGGTGTCCAGAAATAGTATTTGTTGTTGTTGCTCTCGCCAAATGTTATGAGTTTCCCGGAAACAGTTAGATCACGTGTTTCCTTCTCAGCCAATCAGTGAGTCGGTTACATCCCCCTTCTCAACCAATCAGAGGGCTTGCTACATAGTAGCGGCGGAGGGAATATAAAGAAAGGATTTTTGGTATAGTTTTATTAGTCTGTGAATAGAATTCAAGGAGTGAGAAGAACAGTTTTGACTTTACTCTTTTGGATATATATTTGTGATGGCGATGAGTGGAATGTTTACCCTATTAGAAGTTGATAGTGGAGTTGATGATAATGGTACAAGAGCACCAAACATTGTAGTGGAAATTACGAAAGGATTACATCTTTGTCTGGAATGGGATGCAGTATATGCAAGATATGTGATATCCTTGAGCAAATTTAAAATGGAAGATCAATTATGTTTTGCCGCAAAAGTTGATATAGCACATGTGAATAGACTTCAATGTGCTTTAAGTGCATTGGTGAAACATATTGAAGACAATAAACAGTATCGTTAATTGTACATGCTCTGTATTATTGATGTTGTTGTTCTAATTATTCAATAAAATTGTTTCGAAATCGAAAATGTTCTCTTTCTTTTCCGGGTAGGGCTAACGAATCAGGCTCAGTCTAGAGTCAGCAGTCGGAGTGAAAGGATTGAAAAATGAATAAATTTGAGAAAGAGAGAATTAGATCAAATCTAGTGTTTATGGAAAAACATTTGATTTTGGATGATGTTTTTCTCGAGTTATCTCTTAAACGCAGGGTATTCTCTTGTCAGGGAACACTTGACAATATAATTAGGAGTGATTCTCCCCCATTGGACTATTGTATGAAGCTTTTAAAATGTGATTCAAATGCTTATAGTCAATTTATTGATATATTAATTAGAACAAAGCAGAATCATATTGTGGATATACTTTTGAAAAAATTGCCAATGGATTCAATGTAGATGTCTCCCCCCATCATTCGAAAGAGGTAACGTCAAAGAGATACTCCTCTCTCCCCCATTTCCCTCTCATTGAATTTATCGATCGAAGAGGATCAGTTTCGTTTTATCAGTGAGTGATTTGACATTGGAAACAACAAAATTTTCTATATATCTCCATTGTGCGTGTACACTCTTGGCAGTTGGACTCAATGTGAGAATTTTACAATTATTGATGTCTATAGTGAAAAGTGTAAATTATGTAATCCTTGTAAATTACATAGAGGCTATGCAGTACAAATTAAAGGATGTAATTCATGTCTTGAGGAGGTGTGTGACTCTCATCCTAGAGGGCACCTGTGCTCCAATTTTCACTATGATAAATGTGATCAGTGGGAGAATACTTACCCCGCTATGATTGGAAAGAATCCTAAACGTGATTTTAGTTTATTTCTACGAGATTGGTATCGTCGTGGATTTAAATTAATCTGGGAAGAGGAAACTCGTCTACCATTCAACTGTTGGGGTAACAATACAATCTGGTTTCTACGTCAACGTTGTGATGACACCACCAACTATGACTATAAAACAACTGATTTTTATTTTGCAGTTACCGAATGTGATTCACCATTTGAAAACATTGTATGTGATATTGCTTCAAATAGACAGATTGAAACTCGTGAATTTCATAATATGAATGCAAATAGTATCATTGACTATACAAAGAGATATGACAAGAGCAAAGATACATTGTACTGCAGAAAATGTGACCCTGACTTTGCAGTCAATCAAGATCAATATACAGTAAATCCAAATGATTTAGCAACATTAGTGGTTCACGACAGTTGCCTATACATCGATGAAGAAATCTAAAGTGAAAATTTAAAGACATTGTTGTATATATATGCATTTTATTAATAAGCAAATTCACATAAAATTTTTAAGTACTTTACTCTTAGGGCACTGAAATCAATACTATATAGGTCTGAGAGGATATTTTCCACTAGAAAGTCATTCAGACGTGGATTGTCACTATAAATGTGGAGAAACTGCTTGTAAGTATAGCCGCGACATCGGAACACAAAATATAGTAGTGCATGGAAGCCACAGCTTTTAGTCGTTAGATCCTGAACCCTCTTCTAATTTTGAATAATAATTTTACAAGTGCTCTCTATATAGTTGCTGATGTGAGGCGTGTAGAATTAGTAGGGTAGGCCAAGAGGATCAAAAAATTCAATCGTTTTCATTGTTTGATAGATGTACAGCCAATGACCCGTCAACACAGTCGACGGACTGCTATTAACAATAATCAAGGTATTGGTGACACGTTGAATTTTTCAAAGATAATCCGAGGGCAGACAATAGGATTTGTACTGTGACATGTAGGGGTCCATATTAAATACATTGATTATTTGAATGGTGTTCATGGCGCCAAGTCTAGTAGAACACTGCATTCGGGAGTGATTTCCCAATAGGTTTCATATTGATTTAGTGAGATTAGTGCAATACTCTCAGCCAATGGGTCGGTAAATGTACACTCTAAACGCACACTCCCCGTACGTACTATACTCATATCCTGTGTACCCGACAAATCCAGTACAATGATAACATGTTTTTTAGCAAACATATCTTCGGTTATACCATTTTCAAATAGTTGAGAGTCATGATCTAGGGTTTGCATGGTCAACTCGTACAATGTTCTATAGGATTTATCAAAAGATAGATTGTAGAGTGGGATGCCGTTTACTTTACACACAAGAGATGAAAGTCCAAACATCTCGAATTTATGTGGACATTCAGTCCATGATCCAAGTACACTGGTGTTCTTCAAACCTGTCAGCTCAAGGAGTTTCTGAATTTTACCTTTGATAAATTGTTGCTCAGTGAATGTATGTTACCCTCATGCTAATTTACGTGAAGTGTGGATTGTCGGATCAACACATCTGGTAAAATTGCTAAACGTGGCTTACTGATTTTACATGGCTAAAGAAAGTGAACTCATAACCTGTTGTTTGCGTACATGTCGTATTGCCGAGGTGAGGGAGAGACTTACATCAGGATTGGCAGCAAGTTCTTTTCTCAATATGAAATTGGAGGGTGCAAGCGTTAGTTTTATATCCACTTTAACATTAGGCGGCAGCCATTGGGTATATTAAATATTTCATGATATATTTTTCCAACTAGATGTAATTCACTAGTTGTAGCATTTTTAAGTGCATCTGTACTATCAGTATTAGTAATATATTCATATCCATTGGAGGTACCTCTCAATTCCTTGTATGACTTTGGTGTCATCAGCATGAATTGTTTATAGCTTGTATAATTTGAGAGATTGGTGCTTGTGCTCACCAGCGTGCCATTGATGTAGACACTGATTTGACGAAATAAATTATTTAGTATACAATTTTCATAGGATATTCCATCGGCCCGAATTGGCATTGTATTATCGGTTTTCCGGACTTTCATTTGTAAATCTATAAATATTGAAGACATGTCCATAAATTAGTCTTCATTGGAATAAATTTGAAAGTGGATATTATCGGAGAGGGGTTGTTGATGATAAAATTGTTCTTAGTATACATGCTTGACACTCACATCAACATTTTCAGCATTGAATAGATTCAACGAGGCGGTGATTGAAGGTTGAGAATCCTTATGCGGTAGGTAGGACTTTTTAGGAGAAGAAATCTAGTTTCGATCTAACAATTTTCTTTCTGGGACTTCTGTTTACAGCACGTGTCCGCTTTTTCCTTCTTTTCTTTGACAAGAGGGAGGATGTCTTTCGTTTCCGTCCTGAGCGGAGACTGATGAGTGATGCATTGTTTCTCGACCTTTTTAAGCCTTTTCCATTTTGTTTTAATTGCTCGCCAAGGGTTCGCGCACTAGACCTAATATTTACCTAAGTACTTTTTTTAAAATCCTTGCAAGAGCCCCAACCGTATAGTGTAGAGTATGTGAAGTCTGTCGCAGCCGGTAAGATATATTTTTTAGTCAAAGTTGGCGCAGAGCGAAACAGCTTAGCAACCCAACTGCCAAGACCGTAGCCAGACCTTGACGAGCGACCTTTGTAGTAGTCCATTCCATTGCCCTGTTGTCTTGGGCCAAGAGTATTAACATAGCAGTCAATATCAGGACAAGTGAATACCACTTTTTTATTAGACATCTTGCTTTTGAATGATGGGTCAAAAATGGCATGTAATCACAGCCAACCCTTTTGAAATTGCTATGGGATCGCCCAATTCGGTTCTTAGCGTTAACTGACAGAGTTCCAAATAGGAAGTGTTTACGGGAATATACTGAAGATGCTTTATATTGTAGTGGTGAATATGCTCTTGATTGGTTTTTCGCTCAAGAACTCGTAGGAGGGGAACATTTGAATTACCAACTCGAGATGTTTCCACAAATGAAGCGTAGAGAAATATACAAGTGTCTGTGGAGAAGGCAGGCGGATAGTCAGCAAAAATGAAATTAGTGTTTCCGGCACTTTTACCTTTGATTATATTGAGCTTAAAGCCAAGAACATCCTTTAGATTATCGTTGAGAATAACCTTTACACTGGCAATAGGTGAACTAATGTAGATCTTGCACTCCTCCTTTGAATAGTTGAAATGAAAAGCACCCTTTTTACGAGCGGAAATTCTTTTATTAATAGAACGACATAAATCATTCATACAGGTGAGTTCCTCGTAGGGTAATTCAATATATGGATAATCCATCCAATTGATTTTTTGAATTTGTTCTTGATCACCTGTTGATGACGGCGGCCAATCATAGGGTCTAATTCTTATTTCATATTTACGATCCTTTCTCAGGATGTCATAGGTATTTTTGAGAATACAGTCGACAAGAGCCACTTCATACTTTCCGTCGTCGAATTTGATGGTGGGGGAGAGTTTCGTCCAAAAATCACTTGTTCTATTCAAGTCATTGTAGAGAGGATCAGAAACATTGGACATGAAAGTCACATAGAAATCATTGGGCATTGTCAATATCTTCAGCTCTGACCCAAGAATTAAAATCTGAGTTGTATCCTAGCCAGCGAACAAGCAACTGTCTCTTGCCATGGCGTGTACGACTCTTTAATATCTTTTCAATTTGATAAATTTCACTAGTGTTTCTAACTTTTTGCAGTTCATATTCATAAAAACCGCCGAAAATCTCATCATCCTTGTTGTCTTGCAGTCGATAAGTTATGGGTTTGGTGTCCAGGATTTTGGACACTTTAAAAAGTTCAGTGCTCCATAAATAATTCCCTTTTTCAAAAATATTGCTGGTTCTATTAATTCGAACAGTATCACCAGCATTGAATTTCACATTTTTTTTTTCTCTTTTTCACCATTGGAGTATTGCTTTAGAAAAGCATCAAATGTATTTTCATTGTAGTGAACATCCCGAGGGCTTGAGTTGGACAGAAATCGATGGGGTCGATGATTATAAATCCGAATGTTTTAATATAAATCATGAATAAAAGCCCATGTATTTTTCAGGGTACAATATCTTGAAATTAGTAGACGAATCATTCTTATTAATCGTTCAGCCAATGCAGCCTTTATCGGGCTGTGACTATGATAAAGTGTTTTATTATATTTCAATAGAACCTTTTGCACCTGGGGATTAACAAATTCACTACCACGATCCGATTGAATTTTTCTATATGAATCCTGTTCTAGAATACTTTCAATGGCCCGAGCAACTTCATCACCTCTCTTTGATCGCAGTGGAATGGCATAGGCATAACGACTAAAGACACTGATTGCCACCAGAATATATTTGTAGTGCGCATTGTGGCGTTGTTGAAGTGCGTCTAAAGTTAAAAGATCCATTTGCATTATATGTAGAGGGAAAAAGGGTTTAGTTTGTCGATATTGTTTACTGCGAAGCCTGTGATTCCGATGTAGTGTGTAACTCAGTTCACTCTCTAGATACTCTTTTGCATTTTTCAATGTGGTGCCGGAGACAGCTTTGGAAAGCGTTTTGGGAGAACTTAAACTTCCCGCTTCGCCAATATTTTCATATACACCTTTCAGAACTTCATCCATTTTGAACGTAAGCACGTAGTGTAATGTCCACTCCGCTTCTGCACACTGTAAGGCGAATCAATTCGTCTTCGCTTTTGACCAGTAAACACGGGGGTTGTAAAATCAATGACGCTGCTAGTATCTTCAAATATTGAATCTTCTTCTTTCTTAAATGGTGTTGGAGGAGGACTATATTCTCTTAGTTTCTTTACAATTTGCTTATTGCCAATAAGACTTTTGGGGAAGTTTGATACACATAGAAAGGTGTATAGATTATCGTCAATGGATATGAGTCCTTTACGATTCGTCACCCTATCACAAATTAAATCAACTAGATTATAACTTTTTCCCTGAATTATAATTCGTTTCCCTGTGCTCTCGACTTGAACTTGATCACCAGTTTCCAACATGAGATAAGATAATACTCTTTTACTCTGTTCTCGATAGGTCAATGGCAAAAGGTTTCCAATTTTCAATACAATTGAATTCAATTCCTTCTCCTTTGATGCTGCTGCAGAATCTTGAGGATATGCTTCCTGTTTAGAGGGATCAATGACGGGTCTCTCGCGATATGATTTATGTTTGTCCACACGTCACAATGCATCTTGAAGTAAAAGCGGTTTTTTGTCGTCTGCAATATTCTCATCGTTATTGAATTTGCTTAGATTGTCTTCAAAATTTTCGACGGGTGAGAGGACAAGTTCAAATGGAGTCAATTTATAGGGTTTTGCCATTCTCACTAGAGAAAACTGTTTACAAGTCCTGCAATTATCGGTAGTAAAAGTGTGAAAAAGCTACCGCCCGCTTGAAGGAGCCGTTTTCTTTTAAATTTTTTTCCCTTGTTTTTACAAGCCAAGGCGCGTACAGTGGAACGATGTTGCTTTGTCTGTTGTATAACACCTTCTGACAGTTGAACATTGCCCTCCGTTAAATTTAATCAAAGTTCAGATATTAGATTAATGAAATCATTGTCAACCCCATGTTTGAGTATATCCTTCCTAAGCAATGGTTTTGAAGTGCTTAAAATGGAAAACAGAAGCCGTTGTTCGTGTAGTTTCTTCAGTGTCATAATGACAACTAATAGTCCTTTCTACTGTTCACTGGAATATATACTGTAACTTCATTGTCGAAAATGTCGGTTACTACGCGAATATCCTTGAGCAGGCTTTGATTAAGATCCAACAAAATTTAACCATATGGCTTGTTAGTTGCCTGAGTGTATGCTGACAATAGAAAGTTAGGGGCGCCAGGGTCTCTTTGTGTATTGAGAGTTATTAGCGAGCTAGAATCACGGACGACTCGATAGATAATATAGACGGTGCAATTCAAAGCAAGGGTTCGCATACATTTGCTCTGATGAAACAGATTGTGTAGAACCAGAGTAACGGAAATGTGTTCATGATGAGATCGGACAGTGAACAATTGCAGCATTTCCTGTGAGAACTGTTCAATGGATTCAGCCAAATCATCAATAATCAGCCACGAGTTCGGTTCAATACTATTGAAAACATCAAGTCCCCGTATGAATTGTATTGGTATGGTTGTGTCAATAGCTTTTATTTTATCATAGGACTCCTACCAAATACCATAGCAATAGTAGATTTTTTTCGGTTTCTTCAAAAGCATTTTATCGCTATTTTGAATTATTTTAATTTAAAGCAGTGTTTTCCCCGACATTGAGGGCCCGAACAAACACGATCTGAAGGACAGTTTAAGCTAATACATTATGCTTTTGGGGACAAAAGTCGGACTACAGCTAACTGTAATTCATATGTGTCCTATGAATAAGTAGTAATAATTTTCCCTTGAATCTATCTATTCAAGAACAACAAAAACAGTATTTCATGGTAGTATTTATTTCGGCTCTGCATGAAAACAAATATTTGCAGTAAATATGGACAACTATAAAAATAACACCCGTTCAGAAAGAACAGTTGACAAAATTTCTAGGTCAACATGAAAACTCTGTTTGTTAAACATGAACGACGATAACACTCTATAAAAAAAACACTTTTCTACCCATCAGCAGGAATGTTTTTATTTAAAAACCTTTCTTTCAATATTTTAAATAAATTTTTTTAAAATAAAAAAATTTTATTTACAAAAAAAAACAAAAAAAAAACACTTTTATAAACAACACTTTTTGTAAAACAAAAATACGATAAAACAGCACATGAAAAAAAAACACTAGGAAAATGACCTAGCAAAGTTGAAAATTACAGTGAATTTAAAGGTGTGGGCTCCCCCCCCCCCGGGGACCGCTGGGCCGCCGGCCGGCCGGCAGCGGGCGGTACCCCCACCCCCCCCCCCCCGGGAGCGGCGGGGCGAAAAACAATAGTTGTCATCAGTGCGGCTGCTACAGGTTAGTGGTGGTGGTTAGTGCTTGGGTTAGATGAGGTTGAGTTAAGGTAGTGAAATTGGGAGCATTTAATTTATGAACAGGTTGGGGTGGTGGTTAGTCAGATTAGGTTAATTTATCCAGACCAAGTTGATTGCGATAGTCAATGCAATCAACTCGGTCTGAAAAACGGTAGTGGCAATGAGGTAGAACAATCACACCATTCTCGAGCACATAGACCTTTTCGGATATACACGACATTGCATTCTTTTCCACTCTCACAGTATAATTTCTATACTGTAGAGAGCGAATTGCAAGCAATTGTGCTCTCGGCACTAGGCTACTTTCTGCACAGTCTCTGTACACGCTCATGTTAAAATTGCTCTTTACAAAATGTGTAGGCACCCCTTTACACGCCTTCTTTTCATCCCCACTATGAGTTTCCACGCAATAAACTTTGGGACCCGGGAACATCCCCCTGGATATCAAATCACTCCCCGTCTCTGATTTTAACATTAATAGTTGGTTGGGGGCTTGACGTTTCACCAACTCGGGGTAGCGAGATGGATTTCAGTTGGTGAAATCCGTCAGTGAGCTGATGTGCACCCCATTTTGCAAATCACCCAATAAATCTTCAGTCCCATTTACCTTTAACAGCAGAGAATCTGTATCAACATAGTAAACTTGAACCTCCCCCTCCCGTGGCCATTGCACCTTGCACACATTGTAAAAGAACGACAACATGAGATTTTTTGAAATTTCCAGTACTGAACTGCCGCCTGCAATATTCTTGTTCAGTACCACATTTCGCTTTCACCTGTATAGAAGAACCATACCAGTCTCTGTGCTCGTGAACGAGGTAAAATTGGGGTCGGCACTAGTTCGTGTACACTCTAGAAGGTCAGTCACAACGTCGCAGCGAGATCTATTACGAACGCTTTCACACATTTTGCCAAACGCTGAATTTAGGATGAGCTTATACATTTCCTTCTCCACCTTTGAATTTGCCCTAGAGCGTTTATCGACAAAGGTGTCGATAAACGTTTTCAAATAGGGTTGCTGATTGAACTGCAGGACCCTGTGTATTTTGGTGATCTTGAAACCATTGCTCACCATCCAGTGCAAAAGCACATGGTGAACAACGATATTCTCCTTAGGGTCCAAATCAGCAATCAGTTTCTGTTTGGAGGGAGTCCAGTGCATCCCCATATCCTCAACCAATGAACTATTTTAGGGGCTCAGCGAGCCCCTGCTGACGGGCCGATTGATACAGGGAAAGACAAAATCTTTGACTGAGTCGTGAAGTGCCAGCGGAATTTGACCGTCAACTTCAAAGAACCATCCTTGTGGCCCATTGTCCTCGACGGTGGTAATGTCGGGGAACTCACAAGGATTCTCAAGCCATTGATAGTTTCCACACGGCAAAGAGTAGTGAGACATTGCCGAGGGGTATAACGAGTTCATTTCCAAGAACACTGCATTTGACTTTACACCGCTGCTTTGTCCACTCAGATCAGTTGATAAGATGTGATCCCCGTGGAAAACGTACCCTCACCGCCTTGATCGCTCTCAACAAACATGTTGATCTATGTCGGTGATTAGGCCTATTTCCTCCCTGCGACTTTTGAAAATTAAATACCTTACGAACTGGGGTGTGGAAAAATAGTAGCCTATATCTAACCCGAACTCTGAATAGATCTGGTCTGTGTTCTTACAGAGTATATCTAGCAGAGTTAAAACGTCACTGGCCAAGTACAGTCTACAATAATCCCGCCCATTTTTACAATCCCCCTTGGACCAAACCTTCTTGGCAAACTCATACTCCTCGGCTGTGCATTCACTGTTGGTCAGTGAATTGTAAAAAGCTTCAATTGGAGGTAGTTTCTCCTCGCTTAAGCGAGCGCCAGAACAGTAATAGTTGTATGCGTATATACCTTTGCAGGTCAATAGGTTATACATTTCACTGTCTGGAAAGTGCTGTTTAAGCAAGGGAAATCTATCAAAATTGTCGCTTTTTTGCACTTGAATCAAATGACTCAATGCCTTGGGGAAAAAACTAAAGGAATCTAAAAACCTGATTTTATTCCAGCACATACGCTCACTATCCGCTGCCTGCCATTTCCGTTCGAGAAGCAGCAAGTTCTCAGCCGATTTGGGAATTATTTTGTAGATAAATGAACTATTCACCCATGCGTACTCTACTCCCTCTCCCTCCATATGCCTAAGTGCCAGTGCCGGTATAATAAATTTTAAATCATAATTGGAATTATGAATAAAAACAGGGATAAAAAACTGCTGGCTAACATTTAAATTACACGATTGATGCGCAACCCCCCTAAAATTACTACCCCCGAGGATATTTCCTGCCACAAGTGATTATGATCTCTGACTTTCCCCCTCCCCCCTCGTTTCCCTTTAGTTCCCTTATGCCCCTCTGCAAACTCCCCCGTACAAACCCAACATATTTTTTGTTTTTTAATCGCAAGACGATCCTCTGCGGACAACACCATTGGATAACGGGTATTTCTCAAACGAAAAATAGCACCATTAGCCGTGCCAATCAGTTTAGTCAGTGCCTTGTCCATGCACTCATCCTCATCCAATGTTTCAACTATTTTTTAACAACTGCATGGTGTTAGAATTGTTACTTTGCGCGTGGGCGTTGGACACTGCAATAGCCTGATGTTCTTTGACTCGGTTTGGATATTGGGGGTCATTCACCTCCACCAGCTTAGCTTCACAGTCTAAAGATATTTTGTCACACTGGAGAAGGGTGTTTTGGAAATTTTTTAATCGTAGAATGGCCCTATCCTCTGAAACTATTTCCACTGTCTGATAGCCATGCCGTCTACAATGCCTCATATGATTTCGCAACTTTAGTTCAGTCCAAAATCTAAAGAGGTAAGTTGGGCAGTAGAAACGAGTCCCCCTATTCTTACCCTCCCCCAGAACTCTACTAATGTCAGTGATAGGGTTAAAATGACCGATTGTGTTCGGTTGACTAGGTGGTGTGTCAAGCAACCAAACCCAGTGTTTAACCAAATCAACTGACGGGCTCCTTACGGGGAAGACCACCCCCTTCTTTTTAGAGCGAGTTCCATCTTCAAATTCAGTTTCATATTGTACCACAGTAACGCCAATATTTAAGTGGGAATTAGCCCTTTCAAAAATGTCAATAGATCGAAGCGTTACTGGGTATTTTCCTTCTAAACAAGAAAAATCTACAATGGGGAAATCGGACCATTCCTTCCCATGTACAGCCCAATGATCTAAATTCTTCTTGGTAGCGTCATCTGCTAGAGGCTGAAAGGCTGATATGTGGAAAGCATATCTGAAACACTTTTGATCTGTTTCAAAACAAATCCGCTGGACACCTCGACAACCTTCTAGATCTGGATTATATTTTAAAACTACTGACCTCTCAGACCCTGCGCCCCCTCTTTAAGTAAAATCTTTCTTAAATTTACATATATTAACGCTTAAATTTTCAACAAAAAGAACTATAGATCCACTACCATTTTCATTAAAGTTCTCGAGATGCGTTATAATTTGATCTACCCAATCCATGAAAACACCCCCAAAATTTTCCAAATTCGAATAAACCAAACGCATCTCGGAATGTACAAAATGATAGTACACTTCACTGTTTCCCTCATTTAAATAGAACACTTTTAAAACAATGGAGACCTTAATTGAATCCCTACCTCCCCACAACTGAATCTGATTCTCCAGAAGTGCAAGAATTTTATCTACATATGCATGAAGAATTTCTACAAGCTCAAAAACAAATTTTCCACCCATAAGTGTATTAAAAGGATCCCCAAACGTTGCGGTGAAAACAACTATATTATTTAATATTGTATTCGACAATTGAAAATCGGGGAAAGATGTACCCCCTCCCCCAAGTTGTTCAACAATATTTGGGCTATGTTCCACTTCATTCATTTTAAGTGGAAGTAGGTTATCGGGGGCTAGAGGAGGAGGAGGATTTCGTGTAAATTCCCCGATAAATTCATCCAAAAGCTGCAATGTGTTTGGACTCAGCAAAGGTAAGTCCCCCTGCTCAACTGCGCTATAATCAACATTTAAAAAATCACCTAAAAACTCATCAATATCGAAAGGTACTTCAATAGAGTTAATGATTTCGTTGTCCTGAATCTCCACTGGTGGTGTTACAATTGGTTCGTCCCCTTCTTCACTGGACGGAGAGTAGGGGACCAAAGCAATCTATAAATGAAAAATAGCTTATTTTCAAAGTGTTCAAATCATCCCCTACTGTTAAAATTTGGATTATTGCATAATAGCATTTGGTTAATTCAACTGAAAGAAAATCTAACTTAATATAAGATAAATACAAACTAAAATTCCGCTTTACAAGGAAGGCTGTAATTTTATTTTGTGAAAAAAATATCTTATTTTCAGTGTTCTAATCATCTCTACTAATTTTTTTTTTTTTTTCGGCGCTTTTTGGATCCACCGCGCATCCCTGACCCACGGCGCTTCCCCCAACGCGCCCCTGACTCGTGGCGCATCCCGGTGGCACGTCCCTTACCCGTGGCGCAGCCCCCGGCGCTTCCCTAACCTTGCCGCCCCCCCCCCCCGGCGCTTCCCGGACCCATCGGCTCCGCGGCTCCCGACCATTTACATAATGCCACAAAAAAGTTGAAATATTTCTAAGTCCATACAGGTTCGGTAAACACATGAGTTTAATTATGGAGGTTAGATGAACGAGTTCGAACTTCAAAATGTTGAGACTCAATAAGTCACTTTCCCCACTCGCTTCTTAGGCATTATATCGCTATATTTTGACATATTGCTCTCTGCGCGAGATTATAAATAATTTTGGCATCTCCTTTCCCTGTTTTGTTTTACATTAGCGGTTTTAGTCAATCAAGGTTTCAATGGCCTTTGCGTCATTCTGTGATTTCTGAAATAGCGGAGAACAAATTGTCTGCAAAATTAATATTAGGACATTGGAGTTCTATATTCTATGTAGGAGCGAAACATAGCACGATAGAAATATTCAGTGTAAATTAGAACGACAATATGTGACAGATGGGATAATCTCTCTCAAAATTAGGTGAAAAAGAGCAGTCGGTGTTTCAAAGGTACCTAAAAATATATGTGATATTCAATTGTGAAAAAATAGCATTTTGAGTTTCAAAGGCGGTGATTATTAATAGAAATTACCTAAAAATATTCGCTTATGAAATATCGAAGCGATAGCAAAGATTAGAAAAGAGTGGTTTCTTTGCAAAAAAATTACATTTAGATATCTCCGAGGGAGATAAATTTAAAACAATGGTTGGGGGGTGAGGGGCTAATATCCCGCTGCGATAAGTTTATATTGGGAATTGAAAAAGAAAAAAACATTGGAAGAAATAGAAAGGTAGGAAAAAATGCTTATATTTGCATAATCCGTCTGGTCTTGGGTGCCCGAAGGACCAGGTAACACGTGTTGGAGGGCGGACGGGGCGGCGTCGCAATGTTCTTGTGCAGATTGGACTGCGATGTTATGGGATTGTATAGATGAGCCGGCGGGGTTCACCATATTATAAGAAGCCGTCCATTCTCTTTTTGGGTTTTGACCGGACTGTATGGTGGCTGGCACTGCTGGGACTGCCTCACCCTCTCTGGCTTTCTTGGAAGGAGGGGGCATGCAGTCTTCATAATTTGCCTTAGAAAGAAGTGAAAAAATTAGTAACAAAATAATTTGCCCCTTTTTTTACAGAAAGAAAATTAGTACCCTCATCCATATAATTTTTTTCTAGAAATGCATTTATCACTAAGAAAGCACCCCTATGCCAAAAGTACAGCAATAGGTAAAATTTCGCGAGAAATATATTAGGCTTAGAAATCAAACGTTTTTATTAGACAATCAGTAGTCTATAGCCTTAGGATAGAAATCAATGTTTCTATTTTTATCATTTAGAAAAAAATTAAATTTTCCAGTCTATAGGCTTTAAATTAGATCGTTAACCCATCGACCTGTAGGCCTAAAATTTGCAAACATAGGTTAAATGCTATTCAATTTACGCATAATATAAGCTTTATCCAACTCCTAAAGACTTTTCCTTCTAGCCTTGAATATCAAAGTTAAAAAGCATAGTTTTCACGCACCCCTCCTGGGAATATAAAAGAAACTTTATCGAAAGAAAGCCTGAAAAAAATTAAAAACATGCCTATAGACGCAACGCATATATTTACACATTAGTTTTCTTGTCAAAGGGTATACATATCTACACAGCGAATCACCCCTCTTACTTCTCATGCGAAGAAACAGTTTGTTTTCATTTTACACTGATGGCGGTAGAATTGAAGGCATTGCCCCCCCCCCATTACATAATTTACTTACAACGAAGCTGTTAGAAGCAATGTATTACCCCCTCCTCCCTTTCACATAATGTTCTAAATATATTGTTAAATTTAATTTGAAAATAATCTCTTTTACCGGCTCTCTGACAAAAACAAGGTTACGAAACTACATGCTTAATATACAGCAATCTCTTTTTGCTTAAAACTGTTTTAATTTGACAGCCAAAACAAAACCCTTTGACTTTGGCTACTGCGTTCGTAAACACAGAGGGACAAGGGTGACAGCTAATTATAGGCCTCGCGCTGGAGCTATGTGTCAAAACCAGAGCGGGTTAATAACAACAGTGACGGAAGTCAGTAGACACTTTAAATCACAATAGAGAAAGGCTACAATTTTTCGAAAGAAAATTATTTCTTTTTGCGAGAATTTGGGAGTGTAAAACAATGGCGGGAGGGTAAAAAGAATATATTTTATGTTTTCCATTGATTATAATGATTGTTTGTATGGTTTGGGGGGGGGGTTTGGGGTATAGGAATATATTTACATTTTAGCTGAATATACTGGAGGATGTCCAAGGAAAATAATTTTATTTGAAAATGTACTAAAACGGAACTTACATGGTAAATTGTAGTTGCCAAGGCTTCTAATTCATCAATATTATCCATTTTAGTTGTTTACACGGTGTCAAAATACTTTCTGATAATTGAATCACATTGCATGTCCGTTATATACGAAATCTCAAGGGCGAATTGTTATGTAACGGGGAAAACCATATGTAACAAGCCCTCTGATTGGTTGAGAAGGGGGATGTAACCGACTCGCTGATTGGCTGAGAAGGAAACACGTGATCTAACTGTTTCCGGGGAACTCATAACATTTGGCGAGAGCAACAACAACAACAAATACTATTTCTGGACACCATGACATTCGCCTCGAGCATGTACATGACCAAAACAACAACAAATACTATTTCTGGATCATAACATTCGCTGAGAGCGTGCACTTACAACAACGACCTTGACATTCGCTGAGAGCGTGCACTTACAACAACAAATAAATCGACCTTGACATTCGCCTCGAGCGTGTACTTACAACAACAAATAAATCGACCTTGGAAAAAGAGGTCATTGACCCCATTAACAACGTGTTCTCCCTAATGACTCTATGCCCATATATGGTGTGCTGACAGAGTTAGACTAAATTGTAGATGGCAGCAGGGTGTTCTCGTCGGGCCTTTAGGGTCACTTCTACTTTTCTTCTGGCAAAAAATACAAAATTCCACATTTTTGCAGATAGAAGCTTGAAATTTCTATAGTAGGGTTCTCTTTTACGCTGAATTGAATGGTGTGATTTTCATTAAAGTTCTATGACTTTTAAGGGGTGTTATCCCATTTTTCCGAAAATAAGGCAAATTTTCTCTGGCGCGTAACTTTTGATGGGTAAGACTAAACTTGATGAAACTTATATATTTATAAAAATTTGCTTCTTTTGATGTATCTATTGGTATCAAAATTATATTTTTTAGAGTTTCGGTTACTATTGAGCCGGGTTGCTCCTTACTTACAGTTTGTTACCACGAACTATTTGATTGCATGCAAATGAAAATTTTTGCATACAACACGTTTCACACAGTGCATGACGTCGTTGCAATGACGTCATCTGTTTGCTCTCTAAATGCATATAAACGTGACGTAATTTACATGAAAAATGTTTTTTTTTTTTAGTTAAGGCACTAAAGTAGTGCCAGTCTATGTGGCACTCTAGTGCCAGTCTAAGGGTGGGCGTTGTGCGCATGACCCACCAAAATATTCCCATACCCCACCAACGGGGCGTGTGCCCCAAGTTGGGAACCACGGCACTAGATATCAAAGCTAAGTTCGTCTTTTCAAAATGTATTTTCATACATTAAAACGAGTGTAATGTTTTTTTGTTTGTTTTTTTGCTAAATAGGGTATTTAACAGTTGAATATATAATAGATTTTTTATTTAAAAATTAAAACTTCTTTCATACTTTTTTCTTGATAGAAATATTCCTCTTTATATTGAATAGTCCGGAAATTTTATCCTCGAAAAATATAAGACGGAGCAGAAAATATCCTGTATCAATATTCACCCTAAAAAGGGACACCTCGAAAAAGACACTACGTTAATTCAACTTTTAATAGGATACTTGTGACAATTAATTTTTATTTGCGTATTTCTCTTTTTAATAACCGTAATAAATAATGCTTCATTGTAAATAGCGTCGCTGTATATAAACTATTTAAAAGTTGAATATATAATAAAGTGTTCATTAAAAATTAAACCTTCTTTTATACTTCTTTCTTAAGAAAAATATTCCGATTTTATGTAATTGCCCAGAAATTCTATCGTCAAGGAATTTAAGACGGAGCATGGAGAAATATATCAGTATTCACCCTTAAAAAGGGACAGCTTGAAAAAGACACTACGCTAATTCAACTTCTTGTGATACGCTAATGGAATCCTTGTGATAATTAATTTTTATTTTAATTAATAATTATAAATAATGCTTCACGTTAAAAATTATGGAGTCACTCTTTTCAGTGACGTCTTAGCTTTAAAAGAATTTACAAAAGGTGTAATCCTGATGAGAAGAGAAACGTTTTAATTTTAATTTGGGCTAGTAGTACAGGCAAACTAGAGAAGAGTTTGACCGCAAAAAAATTGCGACAGAAATGATTTTTACACCATGTTGTAGAATAAGAAAAGCTGAACAACATATCCTAAGTTGCACATTCTAGGTCGACGTAAAACTAACTTTTTTTTGCGGATCGTGTCAGTTTTCTCACTTTCCTAACAAAAAAATTAAGTGCCGGTAAATTTTCATTTTTCTTGAACTGAACTATTATGCCGATGTAAAAAGACGAGATGAGTGCGAAAATGGAGTCAAATTTGATTTACGGTATATAAAAAAAATTTCATAATCATCAATATGAGGATTTACGCTTATCGTTGTCATGAACCCTTTTTTTACCAGACCATCTTTCGCTGGCTAAAGTTTGGATTTTGATATCTAATAATTAGTTCGCCTGAATCTGATCATAGCTGGCTCCATCACCTGATGGGTCGGCCAAAAAAAGAGTGATTGCAAGATGTTTATTAAAACATGAAAAGTATTAAAAAAAAGTAAAATCATCTATGAAACTAGTTTTCAGCGGCCAACATTTAAAACCACTCTTAGAATAAACTATTATCAACACACTGACTAGTCTTCACAACTGATAAAATTATCGGCTCAACTTCACGAACATTTGAAGGACACAATCAAACTCCGACTAGTATTCACAACTTATTCTTTTGATATCTAAGCTCCGACATTCTCTTCATCGTTATAGCTTTCAATTCTTGGAGAGTTAGAACAAGCTGTCCCTTTGCGCGTTTTACACGTTGTAGCGCAAGCTAAGCCGTTTTTAAAGCAGCTACATCTTGTTGAGCTATATTCCAGTTGACAGGATCACATCACAATTTTCAGAAGCAGACGAGGGGCTGGTGGAACGTCAGTTGTCAATGGATACAAGAAGAAATCTTCATTTTTCCAACCCCGTTCCTCGGCTTTAAGTTCAGAATCATGATCTCCACTCCATACCTGAACTTGGTAGAAAACCCTGAAACTGAGGAATTTAGCTGCATCAGAAGTTGGTGATAGCTGTTCTGGGGGGACGAACGTGCTAATAGTAGTCACCTTCTCTTTAAATATTTCCCTGCGGAGTTCATTCAGATTTCCCTCTTTTTATGAGCCATAGTATCGTGAGCAGAACGTTTTCTCCAGCAACCCTTACTACCTCCTTCGAAGCTGACTTCAGCATGAAAACTGCAGCTATGGAAATCGGCACCTGCATTTAGATTCTTCAGTGCAAGGCCTTTTCCCACACTGTGGATCCGTGGAGTAAAATCACAGCCTAAGATGACATGAGCAAAAAGAATCACATTGCATGTCTCTTGGCCCAGCTTCACTTTCAATTTGCGAATATCTCATATTCGGGGAGTTTTTTTCGACTTTGGCTCAGGTGCAAAGAATAGTTTCTTGCTTGATAGGTCACCATGATAACACAACAGAACTAGAAGATCTGTATCATCTCCATTGACGGCAGTGTCGTAACACCTCGA
Organism: Artemia sp. Qi Xiang Cuo; assembly: GCF_049724085.1. Lineage (NCBI taxonomy): Eukaryota > Metazoa > Arthropoda > Branchiopoda > Anostraca > Artemiidae > Artemia > Artemia sp. Qi Xiang Cuo. The sequence goes on along the minus strand of NC_142802.1, from coordinate 9,318,103 downwards.
AGAATCAACAGCAGCTTGCACAATTAGGACATCTGCATCACCTGGTGCCTGGACAACGACGAAGCCCTTTGATCGGAGATAAACAGCCAACACGCAGATAAAGCTGGCTTTGTTTTTCTTGCAGGACAAGAACTCATCCTTTTTCACCTTCAGCTGCGTATCTGCTGTGAAGAAGATATCGCGGCCTTTTATATGACTTCTCTTCGACTGGGCCATATCCTATATGGTAGCTCCGCCATCGAGCCGTCGAACACAATAGTGGCAGATGGATACTTTTGGGTCATGTAAGTAGCATAATGGTCAAGGATTTTGGAGTATCGTTTGTTTTTGGCCCGTTCAATTCTGTGCAGAAGAGCTCCAACGTCGATGATATATCCAATGCCTTTGGGAAGGGGAGTAAAGTGCTCCTAAAGATTGCAAGCCTGTGCTATAGCTTTGGCAAACTCTGGCTTGTTCGGAGACCGGAACATGCAAGAACTGTCAAAAAGTGATGCCGGTTAGGAACACAGTTTGTGTTGAAATTACTCAGATTCCGTGAGATTGATCCTCTTTGCTAGCGTGATGAACCTCTGAAAAGGGAGAGTGGGGTCTAGACTTTTCCAATCTCCATCTGGATTCCGTTTTGCAGTAATTGGAACTGCCTGTTGTTTTCTTCAAAACACAAAATCAGTGAACAGCTTTTCAGACATGGATTCAATTATTTTAGGCCTACATCTCTAGCAGAATCAACGACCGTTGTGATGTTTCTTAGTTAAAGAACCCCATTAAATGGAGATCCTTTTTCTTGGAAATCGATTACTATCTGGGTGTCTTTACAGTCTCTTAGCTGCCTCTGCTCGGACGTTTCCTTATGTTATTCACTAGTTCCATAGAAAACCTGTGACATACCCTCCATCAGAAGATTTAGTGCAGAGCAGACTGGTCGAGACAGAACCCATAAAGACCTTTGAACCTCTGTCATACCACTTCCCTCGGTAAGACCACCAGCCATTTTGAGACAACGCATAAGCTCCTGCTCAATGACATGATCCGTGGAGAGCCCAGCCCAGAATCTATCAGAACGTATGATCACATGCATCCCATTCTGGAAGGCCTGATAAACGACAGGAAGGGTTTCTTGGAGCTTGACCAATCACTGGAGGTAAAGCTGGCAGGAATTTGTGTAATTGTTGTGCCCAGATGCTGCTAGATAAGTTTGCATGTCAGAGGTGGATTTTAAGTGGAGATCCCATGACCCAGACCGTTCGGCTGTGAATAAATTTCGCAGTACGATTACCATATCGGGATATTGGAACCACACTCTAAAAGTTCTGTACTGAAACCGTTCCAGTCTCTTCTTATCGATGAATCCCACTAGTTTTTTCATTGAAGGGTTTCCACCTATATCCACAGCGGCCATTTCTTTGTTCATTAGCTTTGTATACAGGTTTCTGAGTTCCAATAACTCTTCATGCTGCAGAATTGATTCAGCAACACTGGAACTTTCTTCCAGAAAGACTTTTAGGATCCAGAAAGACTTTTTCTTCCAGAGGAACTTTCTTCCTCGAACTTTCTTCGAGAAAAATTTTTAGCTTGTTAGGTGGTGAATATATCGAATGACTTTTTGTATCTCTAGATGGCAAGATATCAAACACGGGCATTAACGTGACTTAGTAAGTCATTACTCGGGGTAATTTTCACTTGTGGCTTTTTAGCTTACGGCTTTATGCGAGAAATCACTTGGACAAAGCGTGAGACGAAACGTTGACATAATTTATTGCCTACGAGGGTAATGAAAGTGGTGTAGCTGCCTTCTGTTCGTTAACTGGTATTCTAAACAAGCCAACCATAATTTATCAGCCCACTTATTTTTTTTTACCAACAATCGACAAATTGGTGGACAATAAGTGCTAAAAGAAACATGTCAAATGAAAATAAAAAAGTGTATATTGATGAATATGAAACGGGTTTTCTAGTAGACACTGCATCAGGCTAATTTGATTTTTAGGCTCAGATCACATTTTATGCCAGAACAGTTGCATTCTGATAGTATGGTTAAAAAGAAGTCACAATGATGAGAAGGGTAAAATCACATATGGATGACTATGAAACTCTTTTCTGGTACATTCTACATCAAATATGCTTCCATTTTCGGGCTCAGATCTTCATTTTACATCGGGACGGTACTTCGTATACAGAAAGACGAACATTTACCGACAGTTCATATTTTTTAGAAAAAACTGAAACAATTGACATGAAAAGCAAAAAAAAAAAATAATTTTGCGTCAACCTAGAATATACAACTTTGGATATGTTCTTGAGCTTTTTTTGTACAACATGGTATAAAAATCATTTCTGTTGCAATTTGTCGGTCCATTATTTTGACTAGTTTACCTGTATGATAGCAAAAAAAAAGAAAAAACGATTCTTGAAAACTTTTGTTTTAAAGTTTAGAGCTCTGCGGACAAACTGACAATTTGAAGAAAGTGAACAAGCCAAAATGCATTTTTAGAAAGAGCTTTGGAAAACCTATTCAGGTGGAAATTCCATGAATGGTAATGTTTTTCAAAAAAAAAGAGATGAAAAGTGAAAAAGCGGGAGAATGAAAGAAGTTAAAGAAAAATAAAGAGAGTTTGGCTTTTTCTAAAGAGCGTTGATCTTTAGCTTTGTAGAAACTATTAAACTCGAGTCTCTTGAAAGTTCAAGTTTTTTAAATGGTAGACAGCAGAAGAAAAAAGAGAGAGAAAGGAAGGACACGGAAATTGTGTAATTTGGCTAGAGAAATATCAAACTTAATTTTGCGAAACTTGTTTTGCAAAATTTGTTTGTCCAATGAAAGGACAAGTTAGTTTAAAAAAAAAAAAAAGCAGAAAAGAGTATTTAAAAAAAGAGAGAGGAAAGAAAAAACGGAAAAAATCCTAAATTTTGCCAAAGACAGTTTAGCACCAGTTTGTAACTGTTGTAACAGTTCGTACACCAGTTGTAACAGTTTAGCACCAGTTTGTAAACATGAATTTACTCAGGTGCCTGTGTCGTTTTCAGATAACGTTCAGATAACGTGCATAACGTTCGAAAACTCTGGGAATACTTGTCTACCGAATTCAAAGCTTATAGGAAAGAATACACAAATGATTGTCCTGTCCACTAACACCTGTAAACAATGGGTAATTTTAAATAAATAAAGGTCACTGGGCCCTAGGGTTGATATAAACCCTGAAGGCACACTTACTTGACCTTTCAACATTTCTGAACATTGTTCTGTTTCAAAATTTTGACCCAATATGATATTGGGTCAAAATCTCTAGGGTCTTGCTTTCTATCCCGCTTTCTAGGGCTATAATGAGAGAAAGGTTGAAATGGCTAAAGCAGGTTTTACGGATGAAGGATGACAGATTGCCTAAGATTATCCTTCTCGGCCAACCATCTAGGGCTCGACGGAAAGTAGGTCGTCCTCGGTTGGGGTGGTAGTATGTCATAAAGAAATATTTAAAGGTAATGGGAACTTCCTGGGAGGGCTTAAAGAGTAAGGCTTTGAATAGATTGGGATGAAGAAGTGGCGTGCACATCCGTGTTGGCCTCAGGCGGCTTGGTACTGTGGTGAGTTGTTAGTAGTAGTAGTAGTAGTAGTAGTAGTAGTAATAGTATTAGTAGTAACAGTAGAAGTAGTAATAGTAGTAGTAGTAGTGGTAGTAGTATATTTGTATATTTTGTTTGAGATTTCTGTTATACAGCATTGGAATTGCCGATTGAACCAGGTAAGCCCCCCCCCCTAAAATTAAGCTTATGGACACCCTTGCCAATATCATGAGAGTCTGGGAGTGGATGAAACTCACTAGAGGGAGGCTGATTGTCTACGAATCACTTTTGAGCCTTCAAAATATTACTAAAACTTTGAGTTTCCAATCATATAAGCCTCCTGAAAAGTATCTACGATCATCCCTTCTATGCGAGGTAACTAGGGCAGAAAAATTCTTAGCCCTTTGCTGGCCATTTATCGGCCCCGTTTTGGAGGGAAACGAATGGATTGCGAGGGAGATAGGTAATTATAAAGGGCACTGGAAGGGGATTCGTTGCCCTTCAGTAACTTTTGACTCTTAACTTTTTACTCTGAAACTTTCAATTTACAGTCGAATTAGTCCCCTTCAGAGTTTCTAACGTCCCTTCTTTAATACGAAGTGGAAAAAAATTCTAGTCATGTGACTCTTTACTTAGGTAGCACAAGAACAATGCCTCTGATGGCGCAAGAGCACTGCCTCTGATAGTACATTTGAAAAAAAAAACTTAATTGATTATATATTGTGATTATATATTCAGAACAACTTTTATTCTACGTTCAAAAATATGTGCAGACTTTTTTTGTCATCTAGAGTTTATGTATATCCTGGCCAAAGAACCTGTTTGCCGACAAGCATAAAAACCCGTAATTTAAACTGTTTTTGAGAATTGGAGAAAAAAAAATTATTCTACTGGAACATGCACAAAATCTTAAGTGTCCTTCCTCCTTATCCCCTCCCAAAAAAAAATTATAAGAGTGGAGTTTATGTTTATATTCTGTTCTAAGCTCAACGTTAACATAACAATATTCTTACTTAATTAAGTTCAAAAAATTTCTATGCAGCCTATCATATTCCTAAATGATTTCCAGTTTTAATTACATCTCAATTTCTCCCTCCCCTTCTAAATGCCCGGAGCCTAGGTTGTTTACAAAAGTTTACTGATAGCTATAATTTAGGTTTGACGAATGATTGGCTGGGTGCTATGGACATTAACCAATAAAAAAATAAAAAAAAAATGATTTTTTAATTGTGCATTAACTTTGGCGTTTCCAAAGAAAATTTGAAAGGATTATTGCATCAGAACTGTGAACACAAAAAGTTATATTAATTATATTTTCCATGATATATATATATATATATATATATATATATATATATATATATATATATATATATATATATATATATATATATATATATATATATATATATATATATATATATATATATATATATATATATATATATATATATATATATATATATATATATATATATATATATATATATATATATAAAAAAAAAAAAAAAATATATATATATATATATATATATATATATATATATATATATATATATATATATATATATATATATATATATATATATAGCGATAATTTAGGTTTCATTTGCCGTTGATAAAGGCTTTTTTTTGCTGTTGATAAAGGCTTTCGGACGTCGAGTCAAAATATTGGGATTTCTATTATTTAAAGATTGATGGTTTTTTTGTTCCACTGTTTTATTTAAATTAAACCCATTTTTTGTCTTAGATTCTGTAATTGGAAAAAAAGTCTGATCTTAGAAATCATTGATTTAAAAAAAATTAACTTACCTAACTTACGGCTTGCAAAGTCAAGCTTTTCTTCAATTGAGATATAAAAAACGAAAGCATTTAATTCTGAATAACCCTGGTTTATTGCCAGCTTTTGTGGCTAAAAATAACGTTAAGAGCACAATGTTTGTTTTTTTACGCTGTTACCAAGCCCCTTTTTTCCATTCGCTTTTAAAATAAAAGGACCTGGGAAATCTAAATTTTTTTGGGGAATAAACCATCTCCCTCCCCAATGAATAGCTGGCTATTTCATTTCCAGGAAATGTGAGATTGCGAATTGAAGACAATAGCTGGTGTAGAAGACAGTGAAAGAGAATTATAGCAATTTTCGTTCTGAGGACACATCTTTGGAAGAGATAGTACGTTGTGTCTGGCTATCGAACAATATTGGACTGTTTTAAATTCACCATTGTTTCAAATAATACCATATGGTTACCTTAAGTCAATGAAAGAATTAATCCTTTACTGTTATAATATTGTAAAATCAAAGCTAGTGTTTAGTAATCGAAAATGCAATTTTGCAAGGCAGTCTCCAGTTTTTTTTATATTTTATTTTTATTTTATTTTTTTTAATGCCCCAAAGAACCTTGAACAAACTTTCATCTAGTGTTTGGCTCTTTAAAGAAAATGTGGTTTCTCCGGGCATTAAGATTGACCTCCAAGTTTCATCCATTTAGTCTTTACTGCTACATTTCCCCTAAAAACTTTCTCAAACTAATTCTTAATATGTTTTTCAATATAACTTAAAGCTTGTTTATAACTGAAATTATATTTCGGTAAATACATCATTCTAACAGAAACTACATGTAGGTGGCAACACTGGCCCTGGAAATTTAGGAAACCAAAATACATATCCCATCTCACAAATTTCCTATATTTTTCATATTATTTGCCTTTTCTAGTACTTCTTTGAGTTCATAAAATTCATTAAATATTCACCTACATATTTTACTGCAACTTTAAATACACACAGCCTATCATATGGGCCATGAGCAATAAGCGGTATCGCAAAGACGGGGTCAGTTGAATTAAAAAGGGCAGAGTTCAATCCAGGGTAGTTCTTATCCAATGATTTCTATATTGTTATTCATGCATCACAAATTTCTTATGCTTCGAAAGTTTCAAACTTATAAACGCACGAATTATGGTTTCAAAAATGAAACAAGTAGGAATAGACATTTCTTTTTTAAATACAAATGTTAGCTATTAATTATTAAGGTAATTTAACAGCAAAAACTTTATAAGCCAGTTAAAACAAATAGGCCGGAATTTGGGTTACACAATCTTACTTACTTACTTGTACTTGTTGAATGTTGAAGCCGCATCCAGGCTCATCGTGGCGCCCAGCAGACGACGACAAGTTTCTTTCCAGAGATTTCGCTCGAGGGTGGCAGGATCCATAATTTCAAGCCAGTGACGATCCCAGCGTCACCCAAATTTTCAGAAGCACCCAATAGGCTCTAAGTCACCCTTGACTGTCAAGCTATGTTTTCTTCTGTCCTCCTGCTTTCTTCTTCCATACTGGTAGTGGAAGATATTTGAGGCAAGTTTTGGTACTATACTCTTCTGATCTCCACATGGTGTGGCCAAACCACCTCAAACACCTCATTTTTTCAACATCAGAGACAATTGGGTGATCGCCACCTCTTCTCCTGACCTCTTCGTTCGAGACTCTGTCTGAGAGGCGAATGCCTAGCATATATCGCTGGCATTTATGATGGAATACGTCCCACGCTTCCGCTGCTTTCAGTGACCAAGTTTCACACCAATAGAGAAGAACAGAGAGTGCCATGGCTTTGTAGACTCGGAGCTTTGTGCGTGGAGAGATTTCGCTTTGCTTCTAAAGCGAGTTCTTTAGCTGCAGTAAGACGTTCCATGCTGAGGATATGCAATTCCGGATTTCCTCTGATGATTCCCCAGTTGCATTTATCTTTGAGCCAAGGTATTTAAACGAATGAACGTCCTCGATTTGACTGCCATTTAGGGTCACAGGGGTGTCATCCACCCCATATGTCTGCATCGTTTTCGTCTTCGGTAGCCTTATTTGAAGGCCAGTCAAAAGTGCTCTGCTTGCTCCTTCGTTAATCATGGCCTGGGTATATGTAACAGACACAGCAAGTATATCCACATCATCAGCGTAATAAAGATCCGTGACAGAGAAGGACGGGCTTACTTCCACACCTTGATACTTGTCGAGGGCCACGATCATCCATCCATATTTGTTACGCAATCATATTCATTCATACTAAATGTACAAAATGCCGAGTACAATGAAAATGATATCTGATAATTTTATGTTTTATTTTTGGGTTGTCATATGCATCTTAAAAGAGCCGAAAAGGTTGGAAATTCAATTTTTAATATAACAAGCCCTGTCTGTACTTTTGCAGTTTCTGGTACTAGTGGGTACCAAATTAAAAAATAAAATCAAAAAATTTTTTTTTAAATATATGGCACCAAACAGATTAAGAAAATTTTTTTTTTTTTTTAGGGTTTAATTGTCTTTGGGAGCCAGGAGATTGTTAGTGTTTGAATTTTAAGAAGGAAAAGTGTTTTCAAATTAAGCTAATTAGTTTTGCTTATTTATTTTCATTATTAAGCATGGCAACACTGACAAAATGTGACTACAGATTTTGACCTCCAATTTTGTAACAACCAGATGGAAAATCTTTGAAAATTACGGTTTTCAGTTAAGGATGGATCTAAGATTCGTCCCGGTTTCAAAAAGGATTTTATTTTGATGCCCTTGGCACTGCAAATATTATTTGTGGGTTTGTCAATGTAAAGCAAAATTGCCTTGCAATAGATTTACTCGCGTAAGGTAACTACTAAGGTAACTACTTGCGAAAGTTATCTTTTTTGCTATTTGAACTCACAGTCCTTTTCTATCTTGAAGTTAAAGCCCATGTAAAAAGTTGCAACTGGAATCGTAATGGAACTTTAGCAGTAAAGTTATTTTTTTTATGAAAGTTTTTAGTCACTTATTTCATATTTGCGGATATAACTCATCATAAAAATAATATCAAAAATCAATATTGTTTATTATCAATCTAGGCATCATTGATTGGACACTTGTATTTGTCTTCAGCACGATTTTTCTCTTTTTTGTCTTTTACTTCTGTGAATTATCTAAATGCGACCTAGCTTATTTTCTAAGAGCTGTAAGCAGTTCCTAAGCTTGTCAATAGTTTACTTTTTCTGTTGAAGTTATTTATTCTTTTATTTAAAAGGTATATATGTGTTATTTTTGTTTTTATATTTTACAGCCTTGGATGCTGCAGAATATTCGGTAAAGACAAAAATTTGTGACTAAAAATGTCCCATATTCCTATCTCCTTGAAACCTCAAAACTTGATACCCTCCAGTCCAGAAGAAAAATTTATACCTCCGTTTTGGGAAGTCAGCACAAATAAACCCCCGTACTGAAAACCTCTTTCCTAGCCGCCACTCACCCATAAGAAATCGCCACCCCCGTATAAGTAAGTAACAATGGGTTTATTTAAAAAAAAAATATATACATCATTGATTCCCTGAAGCAATTCTTGTGCGGGAGAAAACCCTCCTAATAAATCAAAAAACCAAGAAACCAAAAAAAAAAGAGAAAAAAAAAGAGAAAAAACAAAACCTAATTAGAGCTCAACTTACCGGACCCGAAAACCAACGAACCTCCAAACAACACCCAACAAAATTATAATAATTATAATCATATTCAGCTGCAACTAAACCCTCCTCAAAAACAAAACTTAAGTGGCGTGGAATAATTCATTCAAAATATACACATCAAAACAATGGTTCTTTAGCGACTTACGAAAATCCTGCAAACGCCCAACATTCCTCAAATCCTCTGGCAAACTCTCCCAAACTAACGGAACAACATGGCGAATTGAAAACCTAGACCTAGACGTGACCATAGCTGGTCTTCGCACCAACTGAGAAGATCGTGTCAAATGAAGATCGTGAATATAGTGTCCCAACCCATCCCCATTCTTTCTCCCATACCCTTTTCCACCTTACGTTATAAAAAAAACTTTTATTCCCTTTTTTACAAATAAAATCAACCAAAATTACAACCCATAAGTTTGCCAAAAATTTAAACTATTTTGTATATATTATTTTTTCATTTTTGAATATTTGGTTATTTTATTTGTTACCCTTTTTATCTTTTCATATTATGACCTATAAAACTTTTTATAATTATAACCTATATTTATGACTTTTGTATTTTCTGACTGTTACCTGTTGTGTTTTCGTTACAGTGGTAACTATGTATTGTTATTGTATTATTATCTATCTGTGTAAATATCTATCTATCTCCTATCTCCTATCTTGTTATTGAACTGTCAAAGCTGAGCCAAAATGTGCAAAAAATAGAATAAGTGAAAAGCTGAGCTGTTTTCCAAAGCTAAGGTAATTTCTTTTAATTACTTTTTTTCTTTCTTGTTTTTTTTTTCATGCAAAACTAGTTATAATCACATTTTTAAATCATCAATAGCATCGTCTCCTTAGGTGTCTTCATTTTTTTTATTTCGAATGTACTATATATGCTTTATTGACTTTTCGATTGACTGCAACTTGGGATACGGTGACATTTTTAAGCCAAGAAAAACTTTGTGATTAGATATTGTTATGGAACCGTCAACTCTGAGCCAGGGAAAATTTAGGAAAGACTTGTTTTGATTTTAGTTTCCTTGGCTCTAAGCTCATGATGATTATCCAAAGAATGGGGAACAGGAAAGACAAATATTCCCCTAGAAATTATTGAATTGGTTTTCTGCTAGAATAACATTTTCCTTTCATTTGAGAGAATAACTAATGTTTGCACTGTATTTGTCCTGGAAAAATAGCCCTTTTACACAAGGACCAAAAGTAGAGGCTCTAAGGGACTGAACTAAGTACTTTAAGGAAATCCCAAAGTACACCCAGAAAATTCTTTACAGTTGTACTTAAGGACTAGTGAAAATCTATAGGAAGTGTCCCCAGCAAACAATGCAAATTTATGTGTTTTTTTCTTTTTGTAGGAGAGTTTCCTAAGAAATACCAAAGTACACCCAGAAAGTTCTTTACAGTTATACTTAAGGCCTAATGCAAATCTATAAGAAGTGTCCTTAGCAAACAATTCAAATTTATGTTTTTTTTTCTTTTTTTGTAGGAAATTTTCCTAGGCCTGAGGCTTGCTTATTTTCAAACAGTATTATCAGCTGGTAAGGTTACATAGAATGACATAAAATACCACATGAAAGCGCAGCCATAAAATGACATTCTGCCATATGTATCTTATTTTGAGCGAAATTTTGCCGAAGATGGCATTATTTACAACATTTAGTTTGAAAAATAGGCCAGAATAACAATCTAACTAACGACTAATAAATGAGGTTTTAAAAGGGAGGACTAGTGATAATGATAGAGTAAAAAGTCTGTTGGTGAATGGAAGTGAAATCGCTGATAAACAAGAAATGGCAGATAAATTTAGAAAATATTTCACGAACATCGGCACAAGTATTAAGGAAGAAATAGCTAAAAAGCCTTAACGACATCGGTAAATGTCCTATATTGATAATCGAGGTGAAGGGCGCAGTTTTACGTTCAAGAAGTGCGGAGCAAAGGATATCAAGATCACAGTTAAAGGACTGAAGTCTAACTCGGCCGGAATAAATGGGCTTCATTTTAGGGCTGTAAATACCATCCTAGTTTATATATTACCTTGTCTACTTCATTTGGTAAATCTATCACTGTCTTAGTGGTCTTAAACAGGCAAAGGTAATACCATTGTATAAAGGAGGCAACAAACAAGAACTATCGAATTGGCGACCCATTTCGTTATTGCCTATTTTTTTTAAATCTATGAAAAGATAATTCACAGGAGACTTTATCAATATTTAGATAAACTAGGAATATTGTGTGACAGCCAATTCGGATTCCGCAGTAAACATTCTACTAATAATGCTGTTCACCATCTTCTGGATGTTTTCAATGGAGCTCTAGAAAAAGGTCTCAATCCCTTAACGATCTTTGTCAACTTCAAAAACGCCTTCGACACTGTGGATTTTGAGTTGTTGCTGTGCTGTGCGTCTAGTCTGGGGATAAAAGATGTTTGCTTGGGTTTGTTTAAATCATATTTGCGTGGAAGATCAACTAAGGTAACGTTAGGTGACATCGTCAGTGGAGTCTATCCTGTAAAATGCGGAGTTTCACAGGGCTTATCCTGGGTCCGTTACTCTTTCTCGTATACGTCAATACTCTGAGGTTCTACATACCTGAAGCAACTGTGCATATGATACTGCTTTGACAATTTTTGCACGGTCGCTGGAAAACCTTTTGGTGTTTACCTCCTTGAGTTACCTTGCTGTTAATACTTCCAAGACAAATTATATGAATTTTAGTAGGATAAGAAAAATAGTAAACAGTGTTTCTATAGTATTTGAAAATTTTTCGCTTTCACAGGTTTTTGAAAATAAATATTTGGGATTTTTTGTTGATAATAATTTTAGTTGGAAGAAACACATAAAATATTATTTCTTCTAAACTTGCACGAGGTCTTGGAGTGATGCGGCGTTTGAAACACGTGTTATCTTTAACTGTTTAAAGAAATGTATATCATACTGTTTTTCGTTCTTTTATTGTTTATGGTTACTGTATTTATGCATCTAGTTTTTTTTAAATATTAAAAGACTGCAGATTCTCCAGAATAAGGCGCTTCGAGTACTAGGTGAGTTTATTCAGTATGAGCACACGCGTGAATGTTTTTTGAGTTTTAGAATTTTAAATGTTCATCAGATCAGGGACCATTAAGCGGAAGTGTTCACTTACCAAGTGCTTAATATAAGCACTCTAAGTTCTCTTGAATAACTTAGAGATTTTTTTTCAAGTTTAATTTAGATTATCATCAGCATAGGACTAGAGGTCGTAGAAGCTTAGTCTCAGAAGTAAGGAGTACGAGTCGATCTAGTTTTTTGATTAGAAATTATGCAATTAATTTGTGGAATGGTATCCCGGAGAGCATTAGAGAGTCAGAAAACCAGTTTCAGTTTAAAATTAGATTAACAAAGTTTTTGTTGAGTGGGAATTGAGTGTATTTGATTGTTAGTTTTATATATATATATATATTTTTTGTGTGGGGGGGGGGTTGTTTTGTGGGTATTTTTTATTCGGGAGGGTTGAATAGTATTGAAATGTAAGAAAAGAGTAGGAAGAGTGAATGAGTTTGGTTTATGGTGAAAGATTGTGTGACGATGCTCAAATCACAATAGTGGCTTAATAAAGCGAAGCACGTTCTTGCCATTTTCTACGTTTGTTTGATAATGTTATTTAAAAAATGTGGTAAGTGCCAGTTAGGTATGATGTAATTATTAGTTGAAAATAAAACCCATCTCATCTCATCTCATCTCATAATACCTTACCACCTAGAACCAGTACGCACTGCATCTGGCGAGACTGTTTTCAGTTGAGAAATTCACAATTGCAATGCAAGTTTATCAGAAAGTTGTGAAAAAGTCACCATCTTGGTGAAATTTTACTCTTTACATTGAATTTTTGCATGCGATTAAATTTGTCAGCTTTCATCGCAGTCGATATGCAAAAAAAAAAACAAAAAAAAAAACATTTTTGAATGGTTTAGAAGTAAATTTTGATCGGATTTTGGAAATACCGTGCATAATGAAAATAAGGTTTTATTAAACCTTATAAGCTATGTTTATCAAAAATTTAATAAACGTTTTATTTTAAAATTTTATTAAATTTAAAAATTTAAACTCAATAAAATTTAATATAAAAAATTTAATAAAAATTAATAAAAAATTTAATAATTTAAAAAAAAATTAAAAAAATTTAAACGTAATTTTTTATTAAAAATTTGCTAGAAATTAGGTTTGCACCCAAAGCTATAGTAAGGCTATGGGAGATATCTGACTATAGGGAAGGTCTTTTTAGTCATAATGTCACAAAAAATAAACATTTAATAATTTTCACATTTGGATGAGGGTGTGAAATGCAGAACGCTCTCCTCTTAGATACTTGCCTGCTATAGGGGTCTACATCATGGGCGTATGGAGGAGGGCAGGGGGGCAGCTCCCCCCCCCCCTAGACCTTCAAATTTACATTAGATATGGCTGAAAAAGCAGATGGTTTGGAAAAAGCAGTTGACAAAACTCCATCACACTATCGACTGCCCCCCCCCCTAGACAATATGCTGCCTAATCTTGCCTACGCCCATGGTCCACATCCATGGCAGTGGCTAGAAATTTTGGGCAATGAAAGTTATGGGGCTTCTTTGAATAACCTTACAGCTAAATTTTCCCCCCGATCTGGATTTTTTGAAATAATTCACGAATAATGTTCAATTTTAAACGAACGTCGCTGCGCGTACTACTTTTACCAAAACTTTTTACTTTCTCTATACAGTATATTGTAATTGGAAAGGGATTTTCATAATGAAAAATTCACGCAACCGGAAATAAAAATGATAATTAGAGGTATATCATTTGGGCTTTGACCAATACTAGTTTCAAACACCTAGATGATTTTGCACCAAATAACTTTAAATTTTTCCAGTGAGTGGTTGATTTTGAAAATAATTATTAAGATTTAAAATAAAATTTTGGTAATGACTTCTAAATGTAGCCTACAATTTTTTTTGCCATATCTAATAATTTGATCTTAATGGAATATGTAATAAAATGGGGATCTGGCACTAGGACAACACTAAAACTGAATTGAACTAAGACACGATGGCGAACAAACTGAGATTTACCGTCTGGCACTCTTGTTTCTACTCTCATTCTGTGCTCACATAGTTTATATGTTCTGATCTGAAAGGGCTAAGCTGACCTGGAATAGTAAACTAAAACTGAATTGGAAAACCAAAACTGAACTGGAATAGGACACCGTGCCAAGCAAACTGAGAGTTACCGTCTGGCATTCTTTTTTCTAGTGCCATTCTGTGCTCAGATAGTTAAGTTGTTCTGATCTGAAAGGACTCACAAATTTCGTGTCAAGCAAAAACACAGCCCTGCTCGTATGTTCAAGCGAGCACGTTTGTGTTTTACTATTAAACATACCGATTTAAAATCAGTCTGTTAATGCTGTTAAAAGCAAACAGCGAAATCGAAACATGAGGCTGAATAACGAGTAAAAGAGAATAATTGTTTTCTATTTATCTAAATTTGCCTCTCAGCCCCCTAAACTTCGTCCAGTAAGAGAAAATATTAATGAAAGAAGAAAACTAAAACCGAAGTAAAATCGACTTCTTTATATGTACCGCAATAAAGATGTACTTCCACGGGGGTGCAACCTTATATGTTTACACATATTAGGAGTAAACGGCTGAAAAGTCATTTATTGTCAGTGGAATTCCGTGGTAAATGAACAAAACTTAGAAACCTTTTCGCGTGCTGACCAGATCTGTGTTGCGCAGATACTGATCTTCTGATTCGATGCCTCCGGCCGGGAGTGCAGTACATGGATAGGGGCAGATCATCAGACCCTTCCTATATTATTCCCCCAGATTTCTCCGGACATCCATTTGGAAATGGGCCGACTCTGGCTGAGCTTACAGGGTCAGGCCATTAACCCCCGTTCCAAACCAAAACAACCAACGAGACCAGGATTCGAACCCAGGACCTCAAGATTTTAAGTCTGGACCGCTAATTACTCGGCTAGGCTTTTCACTTTTGATCGGAGTTCTGTATATTGAATGCCATTAGGTTATGACAAAAACCAAAAGTATAATACTTGAATTATCCTTAAATTTAATCACAACGCTGCTTAATTTCTTCAATCGTCTGCTTAAATCAGGTTATTAATATATCATAATGCCTATAAAAATAAATAACCTGTATAGACTTGTGGGTTGGCTTGAAATATACCTTTTATTCCAATATAAGAAAACATCTCAGTCCAATTTTTTGATGGTCAAAGCATTTTAAAGAAAATTAGTATATAAGGTCGATATCCACACCCCTGTTTAAGTGGCTTAAGTTCAGATACCCCTCCCCCTCATTCATACCTTTTGATTGTCAGGAGGAATTTAGATAAAATAATTGGTAGTCTAGCATGGTTTTGTGGCAACATTGTTATCTTCTTTTTGGGCAGTGAATCCTATTTATAGTAAACGTGACTTAAATTTACACACATTAAATTTCAAACATAGTGACAATTCAGGTCTGTCACCATTGTGAAACTGAAAATCACGCTAGGGGGAGGGGATTTAGTATCGCTTCAATAACCTTCAATGGCGGCATTTTTTGGAGCGGAAAAGCCTGCATACAACATTTGGAATTCATATCACACTTCCTAAAGCTGTTTCCACGGCCATGTTCGAATGCCTGAGAAAACACAAAGCCATAATTTTCTAATCATCTTGCGAAAGGAGGCTGAGATTGAATTTGAAAGATTCTAAACAGTTGGCCTTCAGCTCCAGAATGCGAAATTTGCCATAAAGAGACGTTTCTCTCGAGAATTTTCTAAACTTTTTCCATAAAAATCTTTATTACTTTTTTCATTTGTTAGAGCATTGTGGAAGAGATTAATAAAAGATCTTAACGTCCCTTCTTTAATACGAAGTGGAAAAAAATTCTAGTCATGTGACTCTTTACTTAGGTAGCACAAGAACAATGCCTCTGATGGCGCAAGAGCACTGCCTCTGATAGTACATTTGAAAAAAAAAACTTAATTGATTATATATTGTGATTATATATTAAGAACAACTTTTATTCTACGTTCAAAAATATGTGCAGACTTTTTTTGTCATCTAGAGTTTATGTATATCCTGGCCAAAGAACCTGTTTGTTTCAGACATTAAATTATTTTAATGGTATAAAACTCAGTGGTTACTAAATTTTAGTAAGATTTTTCAACTGCCAGTTTTTCAAATTGTCAATTTTTCTGCAAAAAGTGTTGAAAATATTTGTTATTTTAGGTACATTTATAGATTTCCTTTAAAATTATTTGAGAAAAAGGAATTAACGAATAGGTCAACTACTAAACTAAATTATTTTAATGGTATAAAACTCAGTGGTTACTAAATTTTAGTAAGATTTTTCAACTGCCAGTTTTTCAAATTGTCAATTTTTCTGCAAAAAGTATTGAAAATATTTGTGAATTTAGGTACATTTATGGATTTTCCTTTAAAAGTATTTGAGGAAAAGGAATTAACGAATTGGTCAACTACTAAACTAAATTATTTTAATGGTATAAAACTCAGTGGTTACTAAATTTTAGTAAGATTTTTCAACTGCTAGTTTTTCAAATTGTCAATTTTTCTGCAAAAAGTGTTGAAAATATTTGTGATTTTAGGTACATTTATAGATTTCCTTTAAAATTATTTGAGAAAAAGGAATTAACGAATAGGTCAACTACTAAACTAAATTATTTTAATGATATAAAACTCAGTGGTTACTAAATTTTAGTAAGATTTTTCAACTGCCAGTTTTTCAAAATTGTCAATTTTTCTGCAAAAAGTGTTGAAAATATTTGTGAATTTAGGTACATTTATGGATTTTCCTTTAAAAGTATTTGAGGAAAAGGAATTAACGAATAGGTCAACTACTAAACTAAATTATTTTAATGGTATAAAACTCAGTGGTTACTAAATTTTAGTAAGATTTTTCAACTGCCAGTTTTTCAAATTGTCAATTTTTCTGCAAAAAGTGTTGAAAATATTTGTGATTTTAGGTACATTTATAGATTTCCGTTAAAATTATTTGAGAAAAAGGAATTAACGAATAGGTCAACTACTAAACTAAATTATTTTAATGGTATAAAACTCAGTGGTTACTAAATTTTAGTAAGATTTTTCAACTGCCAGTTTTTCAAATTGTCAATTTTTCTGCAAAAAGTATTGAAAATATTTGTGAATTTAGGTACATTTATGGATTTTCCTTTAAAAGTATTTGAGGAAAAGGAATTAACGAATTGGTCAACTACTAAACTAAATTATTTTAATGGTATAAAACTCAGTGGTTACTAAATTTTAGTAAGATTTTTCAACTGCCAGTTTTTCAAATTGTCAATTTTTCTGCAAAAAGTGTTGAAAATATTTGTGATTTTAGGTACATTTATAGATTTCCTTTAAAATTATTTGAGAAAAAGGAATTAACGAATAGGTCAACTACTAAACTAAATTATTGTAATGGTATAAAACTCTGATCACTGAGCAATGTCAATTATTACATCTAGGATCCTGAATACTAAGAAAAATTTCAAATGAAATGCGTGATGTCGAGCACAAGTACAGACAAAGAAGCTCATAGCAAAGTTTCATCGTCAGTTCAGTGGTATATATCTACATTAGATTATATTTTCTCTTTAAAATTTTAGTATTTTATATTTCCAGTTTCATAAATTATGATATTCTACTACTACTACTACTAATTAGTCACTGCAACACCAAGCCGCCTGAGACAAACACATCTATGCACGCCCCTTTTCCATCCCAGTCTATTCAAAGCCTCCCTCTTTACACCCTCCCAAGAAGTTTCCACGTCCCTTAAGTTTCTATCTTACGACATTCTCCCACCCCTTCTGGTTTTCGTTTGGCCCTAAACGGTTTGGCGACAAGGACAATCCTTGGCAATCTGTCATCCCTCATCCGCAGAGCGTGTCCTAGTCATCTCATCCTTTCTCTCATCATTGCCCTAGAAAGTGGGATTGAACCACAGTTTTAGTAGGCAATTTCTCTGAAAACATCTAGCAAATTCTCTACCATTCTTTGGAGCACCGACGCTTCAGAACCGTACTTGACCACTCTCGTCACTGTAGCTTCCAATTTTAATTCTTCCAATTCTACCCATTTATCCTATCTTTTCTTATGAATCTTATTTCTACATAACCTTAGATCCATTGTCTGCTTTACATTTAATACCCTCATAAAAATATACTCTAAAAAATAAAGGTTAATGCCGAATAAAATATTTCGTCTTAAGTAATAAAAAAATTTTTCAATGAAGCTTGTTTTATTTCATTCCGGCTGAAACGTATATTTAAATGTACTATCCACTCTGAAACTTAAAAGAAAATGTCAAAACGTTGACGGTTTATTCTGGCAAAGGATTGGGACTTTGGAACTAAACTAATATTAAATAAAGAAAAAACTAGTTTATTTTAACTGGAAGTAAGGAGCTAGATTAAAACTTAAAACGAACAGAAATTATTCCGTATATGAAGGGGCTGTCCCCTCCTCAACGCCTCGCTCTTTACACTCAAGTTTTTTACTGTTCCAAAAAAAGAGTTGTGAGAAACAGTCAAACTTTAGCGTAAAGAGCGAGGCGTTGAGGAGGGGACAGCCCCTTTCATATACGGAATAGTTTCTGTTCGTGTTAAGTTTTAATGTCGCTCCTTACTTTAAGTTAAAAAAAACTTGTTTTTTTATTTAATTTCTGAAAATTTTTAAATTAATGCAGGTTTTGATTTTGGCTCACCGTACATGAATAATTAAAACGAAATTTGCATATTGATTTTACATTTATTTGGTTAAATGGCTTTCTCCAAAGTTGTTTAATTTTATTTACGAATGTTTTTATTAGTAATAAATTTACGTAATTTACGAATTAACATATGCAACGAACTTCTATATTCGTATATTTTTATTACGTATATTAGGGGGGTTCGCCTCCCTTAGTCAATACCTTACCTTTACGCTAAAATTTGAATTTTTTTTCCAATTCTTTAAGAATAACCCCCTTAATCACAAAGGCCGTTAATTAGAATAAATAACCCTTATGAAAGTAACTTTAGCGTAAAAAACGAGGCATTCACTAGGGGGCGAACCCAATCATATAGCCTACGTAATAACTGTTCGTTTTAAGTTTTGATGTTGAAAAGTTTTCAGTTGAAAATTTTTTCAGTTGAAAAATTTTTTTTTTTTATTTAATTTCTTATCGTTTTTTTTAATAATGCTGGGAAATCCGGCGCCCCCTTCATAGCAATTTCCCTTCCCCCCTGGAAATTTCCTCCCACGTAACCCGTCTCCCCCCCCCCCCACTACCAGAAAAAATTACCCCTGAAAACTTCTGTATACTTCCCAATAACCAATACTATATGTAAACAATGGGCAAAGTTCATAACTTGCAGCCCTTCTCCCGGGGACTGTGGGGGATTAAGTCATCCTCAAAGATGTAGTTATTATATTTTTTTACCATGCTGAACAAAATAGCTATCTCAAAATTCCGATCGGGTGACTTTGGGGAAAAATGAGCGTGGGAGGGGGCCTAGTTGCCCTCCATTGTTTGTCACTTAAAAATGGCACTAGAACTTTAAATTCCCGTTAGAATGAGCCCTACCGCGATATTCTAGGACCACTGGGTCGATACAATCCTCCCTGAGGAGAAATAAACAAACAAAAAAACAAACAAATAAACACACATCCGTGATTTTTCTTCTGGCAAAAAATACAAAATTCCACATTTTTGCAGAAAGGAGCTTGAAACTTCTACAGTAGGGTTCTCTGACACGCTGAATCTGATGGCGTGATTTTACTTAAGGTTCTATGAGTTTTACGGGGTGTTTCCCCTCTTTTTCGAAAATAAGGCAAATTTTCTCAGGCGCGTAACTTTTGATGGGTAAAACTAAACTTGATGAAACTTACATATTTGAAATTAGCATAAAAATCTGATTTTTTTATGTATCTATTGGTATCAAAATTTCGTTTTTTAGAGTTTCGGTAACTATTTAGCCGGGTTGCTCCTTACTTACAGTTCGGTACCACGAACTGTTTGATTATTTACTCTTATTCAACTTTCTTCCTTATGTCGTCAATGGGGTAAATTTATTTAACTTATGAATTGTTTATTCATCAAGTCATTTTTTACAATTTTTTTTTTTTTTTAGGAATAACATATTTTTTATTGAAGCTATTTTGTTATACTTGAATACACCATTCTCAAACTAAGAAAAAGCCAAAAATGCAGACATTTTTTCCTAACAAGGGATCGGTACTTTAGAATCGAAAGCAATATTCCCTGTTGTTAAACTTTCTTCCTTAAACCTTCAATGAAATAAATTTATTCAACTTCTGAATGGCTTAATCATCAAGTTATTTTTGAAAAGTAAAAAACAAACATTGTATTATTTAGCAAGTTTCATTAAAGGTTCCAATACGGCAAGCCCATGGCAGATGTATCTAATCCTAACTTTTATATTTGCGTTCTAGCGAAAATTATCCGAAGTTATTAGAAAGTAAATGAAGATGTCGTACCGAACTGACAAAGCGGAAACAAAGATGCCATTAGGAATGCTGAAGCCATGATTTTCTATTTTAATAGATAGTATATGGTTGTGCAGATATATAAAACTGGTAGAAGGGATAAGGAGAACTTTGGTGTACAGTCTTGACATCATAGGCAGCGCAATCGCGCTTCCTAAGTAAAGCACGATGTTGGCACAATGTATTATTTTTTTTTCTTCCATACCAGGACACTTCGTATTTTGTCGTAAATCTTCAGAAAAGGCTCATTAGATTGGAAATTGAAATGTCTAGTGCCCTTTTTATAGTCGAAAGCGATTGGAAGGCAACTAACACGCCTTCCACGCCCACCATTTCCCGATATACATCCAATCAAAATTTTGAGATAGCCATTTAGTTCACCGTAGTTGATTTTCAAATAGAAATTATGTTTTTGAGGAAGACACTCCCCCCAGCCCTCAGGGCAAGGGTTGTAAGTTATGCCCTGGGGGCATATAAGGTTTTTTATAGAAAGCGTTGTCGTAAAAACTTCAAAAAGGGCTCATTCGATTGGAAATTAAAATGGCTAGTGCCCTTTTTAATAGTCGAAAGTGATTGGAAGGCAACTAACACGCCTTCTACGCCCACCATTTCCCCAAACACATCCAATCAAAATTTCGAGATAGCCATTTTGTTCCACGCAGTTGAAAGTTTGGAAATTATACCTTTGAGGAGGACACTCCCTCCACAGTCTTCAGGGCAAGGATTATAAGTTATACCCTTGGGGCATCTAAGATTTTGTGAAAATCAAGCTTAAAACGAAAAAAATATTTTCCTATTGAAGAATAAATGAAACTTAAACGAACAGAAATTAAATAAACAATCAATTAAAACAACAATAAAATAGATATTAATTTAAATTAATAAATAAATCTTAAAAAGATTCAAACTTAAATTGAATATGTAAATCAAGATTGAAACTAAAAAAAATCACTACAACCAAGAGGGTGTGTCTGACCTCCTTCCCTCACTGTCCAAGTTTGAAACCTACTGCGTCATTGGCGCGTTACTGAAAACAATATGCGTTTTGAACAGTCTTGGAAAGTATAAACAATATCAAATTGAATATTTGATGTATAATGATATTAATCAAACAGTTCGTGGTAACGAACTGTAAGTAAGGAGCGACCCGGCTCAATGGTAACCGAAACTCTAGAAAACGGGTTTTTAATACAAAGAGATATATCAAAAGAGTCAGATTTCAATGCTGATTTCAAATACATAATTTTCATCAAGTTTAGTGCTACCTATTAACAGTTATGTGCCTTAGAAAATTTGGCTGATTTTCAAAAAAAGAGGGAAAGACCCCCTAAAAGTTATAGAAGCTTAATGAAAATAATACCATCATATTCGGCGTATCAGAGAACCCTATTGTAGAGGTTTCAAGCTCCTATCTACAAAAATGTGGAATTTTACATTTTTTGCCAGAAGAAAGATCACGGATGCGTGTTTATTTGTTTGTTTGTTTGTTTTTTGTTTTTTTTTTCCCAGGGGTGATCGTATCGACCCAGTGGTCCTAGAATATAGTGGGAGGGCTAATTGGAACGAAACTTAAAAGTTCTAGTGCCCTTATTAAGTGACCAAAAAAATGAAGGGCAACTAGGCCCCCTCCCAGGCTTATTTTTTTCCCAAAGTCACCTGATCAAAATTTTGAGATAGCCATTTAGTTCAGCTTGGTTGAAAATATGATAAATAGGATGACTTAATCCCCCGAAGTTCCCAGAGGGAGGGCTAAAAGTTATGAACTTTACCCAATGTTAACATATAGTATTGGTTATTGGGAAGTATACAGAAGTTTTCAGGAGGTTTTTTTTCTGGTAGTGGGAGGGCAGGGTGGGTCGGTGGTTATGTTGGAGGATCTGTTCATGAAGGAAGTTTTCATGGGGGAAGGGAAATTGCCATGAAGGGGGCGCCGGACTTGCCAGCATTATTTATTGGTTATTGGGAAGTATACAACCATTTTCAGGAAGGATTTTTTCTGGAGGGGGGGGGGCTAGAGGAGGGGGTTACTCTGGAGAATATTTCCGTGAAGGATGTTTCTTTGGGGTAAGGGACATTTCTATGAAGGGGGCGCCGGATTTCCAAGCATTATTTAAGAAACGATCAGAAATTAAATAAAAAAAAAAAGTTTTTTTTAACTGAAATGTAAGAAGGAATATTATAACTTAAAACGAACAGAAATTATAACGTATGTGAGGGGGTTCTCCCCCAAGTCAGTACCTCGCTCTTTACGCTACAGTTTTTTTTTAGTGCTTTCAAAAGAGCTATCTATTCTAATTAAACGGCCTTTGTGATTCAGGGGTTTCTGAATCAAAATTTTTTTAACTTTTAACGTAAAGAGCGTGGTATTGACTAAGGGGAGAACCCCTTCATATAAGTAATAACATATACATAATAAAAAAAAACAATAAAAAAACAAGCGATACGGCTCAATAGTAATCGAAACTTTTTAAAACGAAATTTTGATGTCAATAAATGTATGAAAAGAATGTGTTTATAATGCTGATTCTAAATATATAAATTTAATCATGTTCATTGTTACTCATTAAAGGCAACGAGCCTCAGAAAATTTAATCGATTTTTAAAGAGGGGTAAAACATCCCATAAAAGTGAGAAGATTTGAATGAAAATCACACCATCAGATTCAGCGTATCAGAAAAAACTATTGCATAGGTTTCATACTCATATCTGCAAAAATCTGCAACTCCGTATTTTTGGCCAGAAGAAAAATATACGAATATAGAAGTTAGTTACGTAAGTTAATTTGAAAAGACATCCATTTAGCAAAAGAAAAGTAAAATTGTTATACAAATAAAAGCTGCATTAACTAAAAACGATCAGAAATTAAATAAAAAAAACAAGTTTTTAAACTGAAAGTATGGAGCGACATTAAAACTTAAAACGAACAGAAATTATTCCGTATACGAAAGGGGCTGTCCCCTCCTCAACGCCTCGCTCTTTACACTCAAGTTTGACTCTGTCTCAGAACTTTATTTTTTGAAACAATAAAAAACTTTAGCATAAAAAGTAAGGTGTTGAGGAGGGAACAGCCTCTTTCATATACGAAAAATTTTTTTTTTGTTTTAAGTTTTGATGTTGCTCCTTACTTTCAGTTGAAAAAACTTGTTTTTTTTTATTTAATTGTTGAAAGATCCATCAGTTCAAGAATTTATCTCACTGTAATTGTATTTTTGTTTTCAATGCTGTAAGAACTGGAAAAGAAAATATTTGTAATATAATTCGTTTTCAGTTAAGCACCAATGACGCAGTAGGCTTTTGGTTTTTATTTACAGTTAGGAAAGGAGGCAGTATCCAAACACTTGTTTGTAGTGAAACTATATTCGTCTTTAACAACTTTAAAAAGAGCTAATAAATTAAAATGAATATTTGATGCATAATGATATTAATTGCTGAAAGCTCATCAGTTCAAAATGTTACTATAATTTTAATGTTTATTTTCAATATTAAGTACAAAAGAAAATATTTGTCATAAAATTGGCTTTCAGCAAAGCGCCAATGACGCAGTAGGTTTTATACTTTTACAGTGAAAGAAGGAGGTCATACCCAAACTATTGTTTGTAGTGATTTTTGTTCGTTTTGAGCTAGATTTGCATATTCAATTTAAGTTTCACTCGTTTTAAGATATATTTATTAATTTACATTAATATCTATTGTATGTTTGTTTGCATTAATTGTTTATTTACTCTCTGTTCGTTTTAAGTTTCATTTATACTTCAATGTGAAAAATTTTTTTTCGTTTTAAGCTTGATTTTCATGTTCAATCTAAGCATTACTCGCTTCCAGATCTATTTATTCATTTATATTATTACTTGTTGTCTGTTTTTGCTAAAAATTAAACAAGAAAAACGGGTTTTAATTTCTACAAAGCAGTGAATACAAACACTTAATTAAACAAAAATACTCCGAATATTTCGGCCCCACCTCCGGGAGCCTTTCTCAACGGAAAAAAAAATGAAAAAAAAAAGTTCTTTTTTAAAAAACCTTAACTTACATCAACATAAAAACATACTAAACAAACAAAAGAAAAAATATAAATAAATAGGAAAACATGGGGGGCCGAAATATTCGGAGTATCTTTGTTTAATTAAGTGTTTGTATTCACTGCTTTATAGAAATTAAAACCTGTTTTTGCTATGATTATTTATTTAATTTCTGTTCGTTTTGGGTTTCATTTATTCTTTAATAGTAATTTCTGGTCGTTTTGAGTTTGAATTTTAAAAGGTATTTGTATCTGTTGAGCTTAAGTTTAAAATGGCCTTTACTTTTCTTTGAAAAACTTATTTTTCGGAAATATTTTCTTAATTAATCATTATTAAGGTCAGTACAGGTTGCATACAAATCAAAGGGATCGTATAAACGTAAGGAAATATTGACAAAAGTAACTGTGCTTCAAAAAGCCTACTGTGCTTCATATCAAATAAAATATAATTTATATTTGATATAATATCAAAGGGTTTTATACAATAGCAATAAAAGGTGCAAAAAACCTACTAATCATAATTACACCTGATTCTGTTGAACGAGAAGAAAAAGGATGAAGGATCAAATTACGAGGAAACTAGAGCGGAAACAGACTCTTGAATATTGCCTTTCGTAAATCAATATTTGGGAGAAATCAGGAAGCTTTACAGTTAGTCTTTATTACAATCGATCGAAACTCAATAAGACGGGAATTCGGCATTGAATTCGCCCTAGGGATGATGAAATGCTTCTTCAGTCATGATCATTCTGTAAACTTAATAGACTAAGATTTATTTAGTTTTTGACAATGTTTACCTACGATGCATCGATGACATTTTAGATTCAATTTTGCAAGACAACCGTGGTATTAAAGGTTCAAAAAGGTTTCAGATCTGGATATAAGATAAATTTTCCATTATGGTAAATAATGTTAATGCTTAACTGACATTTACCATAAATGCTAAACCAACCTAAATGCTGTAGAAATACTGTTTGTTAAAAATAATACGATGAAAGTTTTATGTTTTATTGTATCATCTTTACCCGCCTCTGATTTCAGTAACAAAACTAGTGTGTTTCACCTCACTAACAACCACCGCTCGTAATTTGCTCGCTAGTTCTTCTTACAGAAGTTCCTTTTTTACTAGAAGTTCTTTTTTTCACTGTATGCTAACTTTTTATTCAAATATTGGTAAAGGCTTTTCAGTTTTCAAATTAGTTTATACCGAATAAAGAACAAGACATAGCATAGAAGGAGTCGAGGAAAATTTATGATGAAATGTGGTGCTCGCTTTGACGATCTCCTGGGCCCTTTCGGTGACTACTACTAATGGTTATAACAAAGTCCGGCTGCTTTAATTTAGAACTTGGTAAATTGCATAACATAACCTTTTATGGAATGCAGAAAAACAAACACCTGTTGCAGGTGAGATGGCTACAACTAGTAATCACTCGCGGGTAAAAAAAGGATTTGACATTTAAGAAACGGTAAAAACGATCTTGATATCGAATTTTCAGTTTCTTAACTATTTATATAACTAAAAACAAAAATAAATAACCCATTTTTCAGAAACTACAATGTATCTTAGGAACCAAATTATTAAGGGGAAAACAGACTGAACAAATCGTTAGAACTTTTCGATACAACTTGAAAAAATGGTCAGCCGGGACAAGGTAACAGTTGGATATAATTTACAAAATGGTTCTTAAGCTCGAGGACAATGAGGGCTATACTAGGAGGGTAAGGGAGGGTTATTCTCGACATATGAAAACGAAAAAGTATTTGGTAAGGATGGAATAATTAAGTAAGAATTATACCATAATTATACCAAAGAATTATACCATATACCATAATAATAATTATACCAAAGAATTATACCATATACCAGTAAGTATAATAATAACCGTAATCGATAGAGCTTGTTTTGTTTGAGATGGGTGGTAAATCTAAATTGTTTCTTTAATGCCTTTGCAAAATTATGGGCAGGTCAGAAGATTTAGTTGAAGAATTTGTTTGTCATGTATGTATGTATTATGTTAGGGTTTACTCTTATTAATGAAATCAACTAATACCAAAAAATGAAATAACGCCTTTTGAATTACCGTGGGCAAGACGGGAGTGTCAGCATCGAAACAATTTTGTATTAATTAAAATAATTAATGATGAATAGTACTGTTTTAGAATTGATTTAAGAACAAATATTTTAACTCCGTTTAAACTCAAAGATTTCGAGACAGTTCATAACAAAGAGAAATATTCCTTACATTCTTAAAAGAAACATTATAATCAGGTAGCCAGTAGAGGGGTTAGGCCTCATAATATATGGGGGGGAGATAAGCCACAGGAGTACACAAATATAAAATGAAAAGAATTTGATATCAGATTAAAAAAAACTGGGGGCCAGCTGCCCCCCTGTCTAGGCCTAGAACCACTACTGCAGGTGACAATGCTAGAAATTTATCATCCGCAATTGCAACAACATCGCTGTCAAAAAAAAAATAATAACTTAAAGGATACGACATGCGAAATTGACAAAAATGATTTCAATGTCAAAACGAGATTGACAAAAACGGTGTAAAACACTTCCTTTCCATCAATCCTATAGAAAAATGTTCTATCATTTTAATATAAATATCAGTTCACTAACATGCTTTACCGAGTCTAGGAAACAAAATAAACGAAAAAAAAGATATGGGTTAAATAACTCCCGTTCCTAAACAAATGGGAGTCCTTTGATCAGGTCCTAATCACCAGGACAGTCTAGTGCTGCGGAAAAAGGAATCGAGATATTTGGAAAACACGAAGTGTGCACACGAATTGACTGATTGACTACTAACATATGCTTAGGCTCAGAAGCATAACAAGTAAGTTAAAGGCTTTAGATGAATGTTATTCAAATCTGAAGAAATGAAGTTTAACTGTAATTTAGTTCCCTCTGTATCATGTTATCAGACTTCGTTTTTGTATCCTGTAGGGACTATTATATTGTATGTAATATGATGCCTGATCTTTTCGATGCTGTCAATCTTTTAGCTTCCACCGAAAAATTTGTATAAAATTTTTGGCTTCTCTTTAAACTTTTTTTCTTTTTGTCCAGGAATGATTCTGTTTGCACTTTTATTATATTTGTTTTGCTGAGTGTTTCTTTATTTCTTTCTCTCTCTATCTCTCTGGACTAGTGCTTAAATGATTCGTGCCCCCCCCCGTCTTCTCAGGCAAACGGGCCATTTTAGGGATTAGTGTCGTGTATTTAATGTTTGTTTAATTCATTATGAATAAATCTGATCTCATCCTATAGCACATGATTTTAGTACTAAAAAAGCTGATTTCACATTTTCTCAAATCAAAAACTAGGAAACAATATATGTGAGATGGAGTTTGTTCAAAGCCAATAAGACATAATACGATCTTCCATGATTTGAAGTCATTACGTTTAAAATTTTCAATCAAATTCTCTAACTGATCAACTTACAGGTGGATGAAATGTCTTTCTTTCATAAATCATAAATTTAGAAATTCCTCGATTAAACTCAAATCAGATCATAACTGCCCTTTGGATACGGTGATGCTTATGATGCGGTGATAAGAAAAACGGCAATTGATATTGCTAAAACTTGATCTCAGGTACCCAAAGGCCAGTTTAGAAGGAATATCAATACCTTGATGATCCAATACAAAAAAGTGTCTTTCTGCAGAAGTGGGCTATGAATTGACGGTTATGCAGAATCAATCTCGGGTTGTAAGTCTGATACTCTTCCAGATTTATCAACTGTACTTTGACCCAGCAATAATACCTCCAGTCCTACAGCTGTACTTTCAGATCTTTAGTTCGGCTATGTAATCCACAAAGATCGTTAGTGAGTAAAAAAACAGGACACCTTAATAGCAGTGCTTCATGCAGTCTAGATGTTAAGGTGATGTTCCTTTTTTTCAAAATCTTGGTTCGTGACACTAAGACTTGACAGTAGGGATTTAACATATAATAGAGGATACAGAAACAGGATAACAGATAAAACATGAGAAGAGATAATAGTGGTGACAGAAGTTAACATAGGAATAACTAGGATTTAACTGATATACTAATATTATTATATTTTGTTCCACTTCCTTGACAACTTATAAGAGTTAGATCTTCGGACATTTGAGCGTTACATAAAGAAGTATACGCTATATAAAAGATAATTAAGTCTGGTGACTTCTTAAATAAATAAAAAATTTACAAGGAAATTGGATGTATAATACAATTAGTCTGCAATGTTATAGACTTATAGGTGGAACTTTTCCGTAAAATTTCTCTGAAATTGCTCACAATTAGCCAACGACTTTTGTGCCTTTAAGTTCGAAAGTCAAAATCTAGTCTGCACACCTTAGTAAAGTATTGGTAGGTTCAGTAGGCTAGTTTACTTTAAACTTGATTTAGATTATAAACTTGATTACATTATAAACTTGATTACATTATAAACTTGATTAAAATTTTATTTACATGCGTTTCAATCTTTTATTTTTTTTTCTAGCTTCCGACTTCTTTACTTTTTTTGTGTGCAGAACAGTGGCAAGATTCTGATTCCTAATTTGCCCCAAGTACAATTTGAGCTAAAGGTTAATCCAATTATAATAATAATAATAAGAAATTTTCCAAAAATAAATATAAAATAGGTTACAAAGTACAATTTAAATTAGAAAAATAGGAGTAAGGTGGGTTAGCTAAATTAAAAAGAAAATAAAACTTACCCCTGGTAAAGTTCGCTTTTCATGAAAGGCATGTTGCGCTTCTAGTGCAGATTCACGGTTGCAGTAAGTCAAAAATGCACAGCCTGAAGAAAAATTTATAATACGAAAAAGCTAAAAAAATGTTCTGAAACTAATCAAAAATAAATAAATTACACTAAGAAATCAGAAGTCCAAACTTTGGAAAAATTTGAAGAATTTCATCGAAATAAGACAAATTACGAATCACACTTAAAACAATTCCTTTAAATAATAAATTAAATGTAGGTGGTTTCAAAACAAATATTAACACTGATTTAAGTGGTTTAAAGAATTATGTATTTCATCTTATCAAGTTGAGAATGTGTGTTACATCATAAAACAAATCATACTTTTAAGGGCTAATAATATAATTAATAATAATATATAAAATAGCCTAAATAATATAATTGATAGTAATATAATTAATACAATTACTAGGAAAGATAACACTGCTTTTTGCAATACGACCAATTGCGCTAGTTAGTTTTGTCCGATATGAATCGTATTAAATGCAGGATTAAAGTTTCTAATCCACTGAAATTGGATTCTCCCTGTGAACTTCCATAAGAAAATTACTTCATTAGACTCAGCAAAGATTCAATTTCAAATCAAATAGGCACAGGTACTTTTATTAGACAGTGAAACAAAAATATCAAACAGTTCGTGGTAACGAACTGTAAGTAAAGGGTGACCCGGCTCAATGGTAACCGAAACTTTAGAAAACGGGATTTTGATACCAATAGATACATCAAAAGAATCTGATTTTAATGCTGATTTCAAATATATAAGTTTCATCAAGTTTAGTCCTACCCATGAAAAGTTACGGGCCTGAGAAAATTTGGCTGATTTTCGAAAAAAGGGGAAAGACCCCCTAAAAGCTATAGAACCTCAATGAAAATAACACCATCATATTCAGTGTATCAGAGAACCCTACTGTAGAGGTTTTAAGCTCCTATCTACAAAAATGTGGAATTTTGCATTTTTTGCCAGAAGAAAGATCACGGATGCGTGTTTATTGTTTTTTGTTTTTTTTCCAGGGGTGATCATATTGAATCAGTGGTCCTAGAGTATCGTGGGAGGGCTCATTCAAACGGAGATTAAAAGTTCTAGTGCCCTTTTTAAGTGACTGAAAAAATAGAGGGCAACTAGGCCCCCTCCCACGTTCATTTTTTTCCCAAAGTCATCAGATCAAAATTTTGAGATAGCCATTTTGTTCAACATGGTAGAAAATATGATAAATATGTCTTTTATAATGACTTAGTCCCCCAAGGTCCCCGGAAGGAGGGCTGAAAGTTATGAACTTTACCCAATGTTTACATATAGTATTGGTTATTGGGACGTATACAGACGTTTTCAGGGGGGATTTTTTTCTGGTAGTGGAGAGGGGTCGGGGTTATGTGGGAGGATCTGTCCATCAAGGAAGTGTTGACGGGGGAAGGGAAATTGCTGTGAAGGGGGCGCCGGATTTCCCAGCATTACTTAAAAAAGAGATCAGAAATTAAATATAAGAAAAACAAGTTTTTCAACTGAAAGTAAGGAGCAACATCAAAACTTAAAACGGACAGAAAATATTACGTATATGATTGGGTTCACCCCCTAGTCAATACCTCGCTCTTTAAGCCAAATATTTTTTAGTACTTTCATAAGAACAATTTATTCTAATTAACAGCCTTTGTGATTAAGAGGTCATTTTTAAAGAATTGGAACAAAATTCGAAATTTAGCTTAAAGAGCAAGGTATTGAATAGGGAGCGAACCCCCAAATATACTTATTAAAAATATATGAATATAGAAGTTCGTTACGTAAGTTAATTCGTTAAGTTACGTATATTTATTACTTATAAAAACATTCGTAAATAAAATTAAACAAGTTTCGAGAAAGCCATTTAACCAAATAAAAGTAAAATTAATATGCAATTTTTTTTTAATTATTCATGTAGCCTACGGTGAGCCAAAATCAAAACCTGCATTAATTCAAAACGTTCAAAAATTAGATAAAAAAAACAATTTTTTTTTAACTGAAAGTAAGGAACGACGTTAAAACTTAAAACGAACAGAAATTATTCCGTATATGAAAGGGGATGTCCCCTTCTCAACGCCTCGCTCTTTACGCTAAAGTTTGACTTTCTCACAACTCGTATTTTTTTAAACAATAAAAAACTTTAGCGTAAAGAGCGAGGCGTTGAGAAGGGGACAGCCCTTATTCAAAACAATCTTATTCCGTATATGAATGGGGCTGTCCCCTCCTCAACGCCTCGCTCTTTACGCTAAAGTTTGGCAATACTTAAAACATACAAAAATTTTTTCGTATATGAGGGGGGTTTCTCCCTCCTCAACACCTCGCTCTTCAAGCTAAAGTTTTTTAGTCCTTCTAAAATAGCTCCTTATTGTTCTAGTTAAACGACCCTTGTGTTTCAGGTGTAGTTCTTAAAGAATTGGGACACAATTCAAACTTAAGCATAACCTTTAAGGTGTTGAGGAGGGAGTAATCCCCCTCATATACACAAAAATTTCTGTTCGTTGTTGGTTTTGATGTTGATCCTTACTTTCAGTTGAAAATCTACTTTTTTAATTTAATCTCTGATGTTTTTGAATGATGCCAGGAAATCTGACTCCACATCCACTAAAAAATATCTCCTTCCCACGGAAAGATCCTCTAGACAATTCAATCCCAGCGAAAATTTACCCTGGACAATTTCCGTTAACACCTCCACGCGTAAAATTTAGACGGAAGAGAGGAAGTAAGCCAAATAAAAGAATTTCGTATAGAAATTTTGGCAAATTCCCCCAGTGTAACCCTGAAAAAATCCAACCCCCGGAAACGTCCCTTCCCATGAAAGACTCTCCCCTTATAAAACCTCCCAGAAAAAAATACCATCCACCAGAAAAATGTTATTAGTTAAAGACCTTTCCCCAGGTGCTATGGGGGCCCATTTTATCTCCAAAGGCATAGTTATTGGGCCATTTAACTATGCTGACCAAAATGGCTATCTCAAACTACTAATTGGACGATTTTGGGAAAAAGGGGTCGAAGGAGAGGGCCTAGTCCTCTTCCAATCTTTTTAGTCACTTAAAAAGGGCACTGGAACTTTCAATTTTCATTCAAGTGAGCCTTCTCCCGATGTTCTAGGACCATTGAATTGACACTGAAATATCCATACAACCGTATTTACTAACAATAGCATGATTACGGTAAGATCAGGCAAATAAAGTAGGTAATTCCGGTACCGAAATTAAATCACTCAAAGTTATTTTAGTTGCTTCTTCTGGAGCAGAAAATACATACAAGACATAAATAGCACGGAGTGATCACAGAAGATACTGTAAGGACGAGCGAGCGCTCGACGTGAGTAGTATGTATAAAACGATTACAACGAGACAGGTACCCATATAGCTATAATGATAGAGAACAGACAGTCCCACCATATATTTATAATGATAAGTAGCGGACAGTGCTCCTGCCAATACAAGCAGACAGTGTAATGACCGGAATTCAACCACCGTCAAAATTCGTGTTGATCTGTGTTCAAAGTGCGTGATGATTCCTTTATACTATAGTAACTTCCTATCTGTCTGCTACCTTTTAATTGTTAGATGTGGTTGACTTATGTTTGACTTTGAATACGGGTATAAAAACTCTGACAATTTGTAATCTTCTCAGTTCAGAATTGACATTTGAAATATAATGATGCATTCAAATAAAAGGAATATTGACGAATGCTACACGCAAGAAGTAAGTTATTCTTTTATATTCATAGCGGGTAAAGAAATTAATTCTACTAAAATTTATACAGACCTTATTATAGTTAACAGATTGTTAAATATTTTTTGAACCTGGATCTCCAGAGGTCGGTAAAGAGCAATATCAAAACAAG
Source organism: Artemia sp. Qi Xiang Cuo (assembly GCF_049724085.1). Taxonomy (NCBI): domain Eukaryota; kingdom Metazoa; phylum Arthropoda; class Branchiopoda; order Anostraca; family Artemiidae; genus Artemia; species Artemia sp. Qi Xiang Cuo. The sequence continues at coordinate 9,284,917 of NC_142802.1, read as the reverse complement.
AAAAAAAAGTATGTAAACACTGTATTTAAATGGCTTGCGAGCTTAGCACATGAGTTAAATCATACCTATTTTTTATTCCGGACCAAAGTTCCCCACATTCATTCCCCACCGGCCCCACATTCATTCCCCACCGGCCCCACATTCGTTCCCCACCGGCCCAAAGTGCCACAATCGTCCCCCCCCATCCCTCCAACCCCCTCCCTCCAACCCCCCTCCACCCCCTCTTTTTTTTTCTTTTTTAACTTTTTTAAACTTTTTTTTACATCTCTCAGAATGTCATTAAACACACTTAAAACACAAAAAGTTCATATTTGATATTTTCCAACTTCAAAATGGGAATGATATAGATATGTGTCGCGACTTTTACTATTAGAAAAATAATGTTTGTAGTGACCAATTTTTTTCTGAGTTTTTTTTTAATTTTTTTTCTGAGATTTTTTTTTCTTACAGTTTTTTTTATTTTTAACTTTTTTTTCTGAATGTGTTTTTTTAAATTTTTTTTTTCAACCTTTTTTTTACATCTCTAAATAATATAAGAAATCTATAATGACACTTTTAATTTAAATTTTAAAAAACTTATTCTTGTACATACTATTGATGAGGACTGATGGTTCTCTTTCAATATTTTTTTCTTTATAAAAGAATTTTTTTTTTTGATTTTCCAGAGCTCCCCCTCCCAATTAATAATGTAAGATAGGGTGAAGAGACTTCAGTGGTTATTTCAAACAGACTAACGGTTATACAACATGGTCGTAGGTCGAATCCATTAATACAATCAACATTAACCGTAAACCGCCCAATAGCCAACTATCCAGCTGTCACATCCAGCATCCACAACAATATGCCACAACCATCCGGACCCATCATACACCAGCCAACTGTCAACTGGTCAATTACCAGATCCAACACTCACAACAAGATGACACAACCATCCAGACCCATCATACACCAGCCAACTGTCAACTGGTCAACTGCCACACTCAACATGCATGTACCAAGTACATCTACAGGGGTAATGGCTCAACCAGCAAACCTCGAATGGACTGATCATCTCAGTCCTGATACACTCGAGTGTTTTTTGAGTGAGTTGGGGGATTGGACAGCACGTAACATCCCAATCATTGAGCAAATTGCTGGAGAAAATGAAATCCCCGTAACGCCCCCTGTCATGCCCGATTTTAATTTAGTTGACTCTGCCTTGCACAATGTATTTGTTTATAGGGCTGAGTTTGAGGACCCATTTAATTCACCAACATCATGTAGCATCATAACAGATCCGGTAGACATAGTACACTCCTATGTGGGCAAGATTCGAGCCCTTCTTGAAAGAGTGATTCGGGAGGGTGGTGGGAGGGATGGGATTAAGGTTGCTATCGCACAAAAAATAATTTTTTTCAATGAAAAGGCGGATGAGGTGTATGAGCGTTATTTACGTACTGAAATGCTATCACTTCATCCGGACCTGAATAATTTTGAGGGTGTTTTTATGGAATGGGTTGACAATATAGTAATAAAATTGGATAATTATACTGAGTTGGGTAGTGGGTCGTGGGTTTTATTTATTGGGAGTTTAGATATTAATGTGGGTAAATTTAAAAATAATTTTATTTTAAGAGGTGGGAGGGGGGTGGTGGGGGCAGAATATAATGATGATTTAAAGGGGTGTCAAGGTGTACAACGATTTCGTTTCGATACAGGGCTTCAATGCTTCAAATATGCATTTCTTGTGGCAGCTCACAAACCTCTGCAAGAGGAAGCTACTAAGACACTGTTGATCAATTATGCAGTTAATGGGAGTCCAAATTTCCCTAAAGTAGATTTTAATTGTTTAAATGATCAATATCCAGTAACACTTAATGGGATAACTATTTTTGAGCGGGCTAATGCTCATTTAAAAATTGGTGTTACTGTGCTACAATATGAAACGGAATTTGAGGGGTGTTACCGTAAAAAGGGGGTTATATTTCCAGTGAGGGCTCCATCCATTGAATCAGTGCAACATTGGGTTTGCCTTCTTTACACGCCAGCCAGTGACCCCGATTCAATTGGACATTTTTTTCCAATACCAAACATTATTCGGGTTCAGGGAGAGGGTAAAAAGGGGTATAAAGGAGACTGTTTCTATTGTCTAACATGCTTTTCTAGATTCTGGTCAAAAATAAATTTAAACAATCATATGAAGCATTGCAAGCGTCACGGATGTCAATCTGTGCAAATGGTTAGCGGTGACTGAGCCATCTTGCGATTTAAGAACTTTCAAAACTCACTCCAACAGAGTGACAAGGTTGCCTTAGACTGCGAAGCCGCTCTCATAGATGTGTATGATCCATTGAATTCAAATCCTGTTAAAAACATGAGGTAATTGCAGTCTCTTATGCTCATGCACAAACAGACTCGTTTAATTCCATACAATTGGTAGAGGTAGATGAGAGATTGGGTGGGGAGGATTGTATGGTCTCAGTCGTGACAGCACTCATTAAAACAGCAAATAAATCGATATCACGGCTGCGAAATACATCCTATCCAATGACTCTATCACCAGAGGACGAGTTGGCCATTAAAACTGAAAAAATATGTTGGGTTTGTAAGGGGGAATTTGTTGAGGGTATTGGGAAAGAGGGAAAGGGGAAAGGGGGAAAGGGGGTAAAGGGATGGTCCGCGACCACAATCATTTGGGCAACCCGATTGTATCGGGATTGAGTAATTTTCGTGGAGTGGCCCATCAATCGTGTAATTTAAACTTTAGTCAACAATTGTTTCTACTTATTTATATACACAATTCCCGCTATGACATGACATTTATTTTACCGGCGTTGGAACGATTACAACAAGTAGGAGATGTAGATGGCACATGGGTAGATGGTTCTTTTTATTATAATATCATACCCAAGTCACCTGAAAAGCTGCTGCTCTTAGAATTCAAATGGCAAATAATAGATAACTATAAATTGTGCATGTATAAGATCTATTTTTTAGACTCCTTTAGCTTCTTCCCCAAATCCCTAAGACAACTCATTGAAGTACAGAAAAGTGACGATTTTAATAGTTTCCCCCTCCTTAAGCTAAGTGGACGCGCGCTGGGCTGAGAATCCGTGAATTCGGGTTCGATCCCTGGTGTGGTCAGTTTCTTAGTTTGGGACGCGGGTCAGTGGTGTGACCCTGTAAGCTTAGCCAGAGTCAACCCAGCTCTAAATGGGTACCTGGAGAAATCTGGGGAAGGTAAAACAGGAAGGGTTTGCGAAAGCATAGGTTGGCTGGCCCCCAGCCCCCCATTGCACTTCCTGGCTGAAGGGCCACGAAACGGAGATCAGCACCGCCGGTTTGGACCTTAAGGGTCTAGTGCCGCATCCTTTAAGCAACACCTCATTAAACAGTAGCACTTTTCAAACGGTGAAATATATGATTTATTAACGTGTAAGGGCATATATCCGTATGAATACTACAACTCCACCGCGAGGCTTTCTGAGGAACAATTGCCGTCCATCACTTCAATCTACGATTCACTCTACGAGCGTCAATGCACCACTGGCGACTATGAATTTTCCAAGAGGGTTTGGGCTAAGGGAGGGTGTAAAAATGGGTGGGATTATTGTAGATTATACCTGGCAAGTGATGTATTGACGTTGCTGGATATTGTGTGTAAGAACACGGATAAAATCTATGGGGAATTTGGGTTGGATTTAGGTTATTATTTTTCCACTCCTCATTTGGTGATGGATTTAAATCGTGAAATCGGTAAAGAGGAAATGGGCTTGATCACTGACGTGGATCAGCATCTATTTGTAGAGAGATAAATGAGGAGAGGGTATGTTTTTCATGAAGATCATATACATGAAACTGATCCGACTGGACAAGACACCGGTGTAAAGTCGGATGCAGTTTTCCTGGATATGACCTCCCTCTATCCGTCGACAATGTTTCATTACTCTTTGCCGTGTGGAAATTATAAATGGCTTAACGATCCTCGTGCTTCAGATTTCCCCAACATTGCCAATGTTGAGGAGAATGGACCGCGGGGACGGTTTTTTGAAATCGATGGTGAAATACCGTGGAGCATCATGACTCGGTGAAGGATTTTGTTTTCCCGTGCATAAACAGAACGGTGACTAGGGACTCTCTGAGTCCATACAATATTTCTAAGGTAGAGGATGGTGGTGTGCACTGGACACCTTCAAAACAAAAACTTATCGCAGACCTTCATCCGAAAGAGAATATCGTTGTACATCACGTTCTTTTGCGGTGGATGGTAGCCAACGGTTTCAACATCACAAGGATACATAGAGCCCTCCAATTTGATCAAAAACCATATTTGAAAACCTTTATTGACACTTTTGTTGGTAAAAGTTCTAAAGCAAAAACGAAGTTTGAAAAGGAAATTTTTAACCTCATTTTGAACTCAGCCTTCGGTAAAATGTGTGAGGGTTTACGTAATCGAAGTTATTGTGACTTTGTGACAGACCCTAATGAATTTGCTCGAATCGTTGCCGATCCAAACTTCACATCATTCACCATCATAGACTCCAATATTGTCCTCTTAAATAGAAAAAAAAAGAAATGTAATTCTAAATAAAAATATTGCAGGTGGCAGCGCAATAACCGAAATATCAAAAAACTCATGTTGTCATTCCTTCACGACGTGTGTAGGCGCCAATGGCCGGGGGAGGAAGAAGTTCAAGTATATTATGGGGATACCGATTCACTTTTGCTAAAAGCTAGAACTGCAAATTTATTGGGAGATTTGGAAAAAGACGTGCACATTAGCTCTCTAATGGACTTTACCAATTGGGACGAGTCCATTTACCCGGAGTTAGTGAAGCGCCAGGCCCCAAATCAGTTATTAATGTAAAAATAAGAGACAGGAAGCGACTTGATTTCCAGTGGTGTGCTTGCAGGTCCGAAGGTGGACTGTGTGCAAACACACTACGAGGTTATCAAAAAAGTCTGCAAAGGGGTGCCTAGACACTACGTGAATAAGAATTTCTACATGAATGTATACAGAAACTGTGTGGAAAATAGTATAGTTCCAAGGGCGAAGGTAATGGCGATTCGCTCTTTAAAATTTAAAACCACACAGCTCGAGTTGACAAAATAGCCATGTGTCCCGTGTCGGATAAAGTCTATGTGTGTTCGGATGGTGTGAAGGTGCTACCCCATGGACATTATTTAACTTCTGACCGAGGTGTGTGTCGAGATTATAGACATCGCCTCGGTCGGGAAAAAATTAAATAGTAAATGGTTTGGTGGTGGGATTCTTTTTTTTTAATAGATTTTTTTTCAACTCAGCAGTGGTTTTTTTTTCACAACTCAGCAGTAGTTTTTTTACCAACTCAGCAGTTTTTTTTTATAGCAGGGTAGAGTCGTATGTTTTTTATTATTTTTTTTTTAATATAAAAAATTTTTTCAAGTTTTTTTAAAATGTTGTTCTTGCTGTTATTGTTGTACAAATAGTGTGAGTTATTGCTATTCGTACTGTATTTTAACTTGTACAAAATGTGATGTCAACAAGTGAAAAATGTTGTTCTTCATGCTATTGTTGTACAATTAGGGTGTGATATTGCTATTCGTGCTGTATTTTAAGTTGTATAAAATGTGATGATAATAAATGAAATTTATTGCTATTGCTATTTATGATGTATTTTAAGTTGTTTTTGTCAATAAATGAAAAAATATGTTTTTCTTGTTCTTGTTATTGAGTAACGTACTAGGTAGATCTAAGGGAAAATTATTATTTATTCATTAGACAAGTATGGTTTACAGTTAGGTGTAGACCGACTATTCTCAATAGCAGTAGTATTTATCAATTTGAAATACCATTCAGATCGCTTCTGTGTGGATCATCAATGTCAGGTAAAACGTTTAGAATGTTTATTAAAAAGTCAGAGATGTACGAAAAAGGAATTTTCAAAGAAATCGATACTACTAGCAGACTCATAAAACCAATAATTATTGACTGAGTGTCAAAATTAATAGGAAAAAAGTACATTTGCATAGAACAAATTCAACTACACAGATATTTCATAGCATCAAAATGATCTTACAACATTTCACAGAATCGAGAGACTACTATTGCCATCTACCAACCTATAGCTTTAGATGGCAGCACAGTCCCTCAGACACACGGCTATTGTGTGAGAGACATGCAAAAAAAAAATAGATATTGATGACAATACTAAACTAACATAACCACAAAATTCCACATTATTGCAAAGAAATACCAAAACAATAGTTGTAGACCGACTATTCTCAATAGCAGTAGTATGTATCAATTTAAAACACCATTCAGATCGCTTAGGTGTGGATCTTCAATGTCAGGTCAAACGTTTAGAATGTCTATTAAAAAGTAAGAGATGTATGAAAAAGGAACTTTCAAGGAAATTGATACTACTAGCAGACTCCTAAAAGCATTAATTATTGACTGAGTGTCAAAATTAATAGGAAAAAAGTACCTATGCATAGAACAAATTAGGTTAGGTTAGGCTAGCCTACGTACGCGCGCGTACGTAGGCTAGCCTAACCTAACCAATGGTTTTGGTATTTCTGTGCAATAACGTATGCGCGCGCACGTAGGCTAGCCTAACCTAACCCAACCTATGGTTTTGGTATTTCTGTGCAATAATGTGGGATTTTCTGGTTAAGTTACTTTAATATTGTCATCAATATCTAGTGCTTTTTTTTTGCATGTCTCTCACTCTATAGTCGTTTGTCTGAGTGACTATACTACCATCTAAAGCTGTAGATTGGAAGATGACAAAAGTAGTCTCTCTTGATTCTGTAGAATGTTGTAAGATCCTTTTAATGCTATGAAATATCTGTGTAGTTGAATTTGTTCTATGCAAAGGTACTTTTTTCCTATTAATTTTGACACTCAGTCAATAATTAATGCTTTTAGGAGTCTGCTAGTAGTATCAATTTCTTTGAAAGTTCCTTTTTCATACATCTCTTACTTTCTAATAAACATTCTAAACGTTTTACCTGACATTGAAGATCCACACCTAAGCGATCTGAATGGTGTTTTAAATTGATACATACTACTGCTATTGAGAATAGTCGGTCTACAACTATTGTTTTTATATTTCTTTTCAATAATGTGGAATTTTGTGGTTATGTTAGTTTAGTATTGTCGTCAATATGTATTGTTTTTTGCATGTCTCTCAGCCGTGTGTCTTAGGGACTATGCTGCCATCTATAGCTATAGGTTCGTAGATGGCAATAGTAGTCTCTCGATTCTGTGAAATGTTTTAAGATCCTTTTGATGCTATGAAATATCTGTGTAGTTGAATTTGTTGTATGCAAATGTACTTTTTCCTATTAATTTTAACACTCAGTCAATAATTAATGGTTTTATGAGTCTGCTAGTAGTATCGATTTCTTTGAAAATTCCTTTTCGTACATCTCTGACTTTTTACTAAACATTCTAAACGTTTTACCTGACATTGATGATCCACACAGAAGCGATCTGAATGGTGTTTTAAATTGATATATATTGCTGCTATTGAGAATAGTCGGTCTACAACTAGCTGTTAACCATACTTTTCTAATGAATAAATAATAATAATAATTTTCCCTTAGATCTACCTAGTACGTTATTCAATAACAAGAACAACAAAAACATATTTTTTCATTTATTGACAAAAACAACTTAAAATACATCATAAATAGCAATAGCAATAAATTTCATTTATTATCATCACATTTTATACAACTTAAAATACAGCACGAGTAGCAATATCACACGCTAATTGTACAACAATAGCATGAAAAACAACATTTTTCACTTGTTGACATCAGATTTTGTACACGTTAAAATACAGTACGAATAGCAATAACTCACCCTATTTGTACAACAATAACATGAAGAACAAAATTTTTAAACAATTTGAACACATTTTTTCTATTTAAAACAAAATAAGAAAAAACACACGACTCTACCTTGCTATTAAAAAAACTGCTGAGTTGGGAAAAAACTACTGCTGAGTTGTGAAAAAAAAACCACTACTGAGTTGAAAAAAAAATCTATTAAAAAAAAAGAATCCCACCACCCAACCATTTACTATTTAATTTTTTCCCGACCGAGGCGATGTCTATAATCTCGACACACACCTCGGTCAGAAGTTAAGTAATGTCCATTGGGTAGCACCTTCACAACATCCACACACACATAGACTTTATCCGACACGGGACACATGGCTATTTTGTCAACTCAAACTGTGTGGTTTTTAAATTTTAAAGAACGAATCACCATGACTTTCGCCCTTGGAACTATACTATTTTCCACAGAGTTTCTGTATACATTCATGTCGAAATTCTTATTCACGTAGTGTCTAGGCACCCCTTTGCAGACTTTTTGATTACGTCGTTGTGTGTTTGCACACAGTACACCTTCGGACCTGCAAACACACCACTGGAAATCAAGTCACTTCCCGTTTCTTATTTTTACATTAATAACTGATTTGGGGCCTGACGCTTCACTAACTCCGGGTAAATGGACTCGTCCCAATTGGTAAAGTCCATTCGGGTGCTAATGTGCACGCCTTTTTCCAAATCCTGCAATAAATTCGCAGTTCTAACTTTTAGCAAAAGTGAATCGGTATCCCCGTAATATGCTTGACCGGCTCCCTCCCCCTGCCATTGGCACCTACACACATCCTAAAAGAATGACAACAGGAGTCTTTTTTATGTTTCGATTATTGCACTGCCAGTTGCAACATTTTTATTGAGAATTACATTTCTTTTTTTCTATTTAAGAGGACCATATTGGAGTCTATGATGGTGAATGTTGTGAAGTTTGCATCGGCAACGATTCGAGCATATTCTTTTGGGTCAGTCACAACGTCACAACGACTTCGATTGCGTACACTCTCACACATTTTACCGAAGGCTGAGTTCAAAATGAGTTTAAAAATTTCCTTTTCAACCTTCATTTTCGCTTCAGAACGTTTATCGACAAAAGTGTTAATAAACGTTTTCAAATATGGTTTTTGATCAAATTGGAGGGCTCTATGTATCCTTGTGACGTTGAAACCGTTGGCTAGCATCCACCGCAAAAGAACGTGATGTACAACGATATTCTCTTTCGGATGAAGGTCGGCAATAAGTTTTTGTTTTGAAGGCGTCCAGTGCACACCACCATCCTCTACCTTAGAAATATTGTATGGACTGAAAGAGTCCCTAGTCACCGCTCTGTTTATGCACGGGAAAACAAAATCCTTCACCGAGTCATGATGCTCCACGGGTATTTCACCATCGATTTCAAAAAACCATCCCCGTGGTCCATTCTCCTCAACACTGGCAATGTTCGTGAAATCTGAAGCACGAGGATCGTTAAGCCATTTATAATTTCCACACGGCAAAGAGTAGTGAGACATTGCCGACGGATAGAGGGAGTTCATATCCAGAAAAACTGCATCCGACTTTTCACCGTTGTCATTTCCAGTCGGATCAGTTTCCACGATACGATCTCCATGAAAAACATACCCTCCCCGCATTGATCTTTCTACGAATAGATACTGATCCACGTCGGTGATCAAGCTTATTTCCTCTTTATTGATTTTAAGAATTAAATCCATTACAATATGAGGAGAGCAAAAATAATAACCTAAATCCAAACCAAATTCCCCATTGATTTGATCTGTGTTCTTTCACACAATATCCAGTAGCGTCAATGCATCACTTGCCAGGTATAATCTACAATAATCCCACCCATTTGTACACCCTCCCTTAGCCCAAACCCTCTTGGCAAATTCATAGTCAGCAGTGGTGCATTGACGCTCGTAAAGTGAATCGTAGAATGAGGTGATGGACGGCAATTATTCCTCAGAAAGCCTCGCGGTGGAGTTGCAGTAGTCATACGGATATATGCCCTTACACGTTAATAAATCATACATTTCACCGTCTGAAAAGTGCTGCTGTTTAATGAGGTGTTGCTTAAGGAGTGGGAAACTATTAAAATTGTCACTTTTTTGTACTTCAATGAGTTGTCTTAGGCATTTGGGGAAGAAGCTAAAGGAGTCTAAAAAATAGATCTTATTAATGCATAATTTATCGTTATCTATTATCTGCCATTTGAATTCTAAGAGCAGCAGCTTTTCAGATGATTTGAGTTTGACATTATAAAAGAAAGAACCATCCACCCATGCGTCATCTACAACTTCAGCTTGTTGTAATAGTTCCAATGCCAATAAAATAAATTTCATATCATAGCTGGAATTGTGCATATAAACAGGTAGAAACAATTGTTGACTAACGTTTAAATTACATGATTGATGTTCCACTCCACGAAAATTACTCAATCCCGATACAATCAGGTTGCCCAAATGATCTTGGTCACGGACCATCCCTTTACCCCCTTTCCCCTTACCCCCTTTCCCTCTTTCCCATTACCCGCTACAAATTCCCCCTTACAAACCCAACATATTTTTTCAGTTTTAATGGCCAACTCGTCCTCTGGTGATAGAGTCATTGGATAGGATGTATTTCGCAGCCGTGATATCGATTTATTTGCTGTTTTAATGAGTGCTGTCACGGCTGAGAGCATACAATCCTCACCACCCAATCTCTCAACTACCTCTACCAATTGCATGGAATTAAACGAGTCTCTTTGTGCGTGAGCATAAGAGACTGCAATGACCTCATGTTTCTTAACAAGATTTGAATTCAATGGATCATACACATCTATGAGAGCGGCTTCGCAGTCTAAGACAACCTTGTCACTCTGTTGGAGTGAGTTTTGAAAGTTCTTAAATGGCAAGACGGCCCAGTCACCGCTAACCGTTTGCACAGATTGACATCCGTGACGCTTGCAATGCTTCATATGATTGTTTAACTTAATTTCTGACCGGAATCTAGAAAGGCATGTTAGACAACAGTAACAGTCCCCTCTATACCCCTTTTTATCCTCTCCCAGAACCCGAATAATATTCGGTATTGGGAAAAAATGTCCAATTGAATTGGGGTAACTGGCCGGCTTGTAAAGAAGGCGAATCCAGTGTTGCACTGATTCAACGGATGGAGCCACCACTGGAAATATAACCCCCTTTTTGCGGTCCCCCCCCTCAAATTCTGTTTCATATTGTAGCACAGTAACACCAATGTTTAAATGAGCATTAGCCCTCTCAAAAATAGTTATCCCATTAAGTGTTACTGGATATTGATCATCTAAACAGTTAAAATCTACTGTAGGGAAATTTGGACTCCCGTTAACTGCATAATTGTCCAACAGTGTCTTACTAGCTTCCTTTTGCAGAGGTTTGTGAGCTGCCACAAGAAATGCACATTTGAAGCATTGAAGCCCTGTATCGAAACGAAATCGTTGTACACCTTGACACCCCTTTAAATCTTCATTATATTCTGCCCCCACCCCCCCCCGCCCACCTCTTAAAATAAAATTATTTTTAAATTTACCCACATTAATATCCAAACTCCCAATAAATAACAACAATGACCCACTACCCAACTCAGTATAATTATCCAATTTTGTTTGTATATTATCAACACATTCCATAAAAACACCCTCAAAATTATTCAGGTGCGGATGAAGTGGTAGCATTTCAGTACGTAAATAACGCTCATACACCTCATCCGCCTTTTCATTGAAATAAATTATTTTTTGTGCGATGGCAGCCTTAATCCCATCCGTCCCACCACTCTCCCGAATCACTCTTTCAAGAAGGGCTCGAATCTTGCCCACATAGGAGTGTACTATGTCTACCGGATCCGTTATGATGCTACCTGATGTTAGTGAATTAAGTGGGTCCTCAAACTCAGCCCTTTAAACAAATACATTATGCAAGGCAGAGTCAATTAAATTAAAATCGGGCATGACAGGGGGCGTTACGGGGACTTCATTTCCTCCACCAATTTGCTCAATGATGGGGATGTTACATGCTGTCGAATCCCCCAACTCACTCAACAAACCCTCGAGTGTAACAGGACTGAGATGATCAGTCCATTCGAGGTTTGCTGGTTGAGCCATTACCCCTGTAGATGTACTTGGTACATGCATGTTGAGTGTGGCAGTTGACCAGTTGACAGTTGGCTGGTGTATGATGGGTCTGGGTGCTTGTGTCATCTTGTTGTGAGTGTTGGATGTGGGAATTGACCAGTTGACAGTTGGCTGGTGTATGATGGGTCCGGATGGTTGTGGCATATTGCTGTGGATGCTTGTTATGACAGCTGGATAGTTGGCTATTGGGCGGTTTACGGTTAATGTTGATTGTATTAATGGATTCGACCTATGACCATTTCGTATAACCGTTGGTCAGTTTATAATGACCACCGGAGTCTCTTCAACCTTTCTACATTTCTTACTGGGTAGGGGAGTCTCTGAAGAATCCTAAAAAAAAGTTCGTTTTTAATGAAAAAAATCTTGAAAGAGAACCATCAGTCCTCATCAATTGCATACACAAGCATAAGTTTTTTAAAATTTGAATTAAAATTGTAATTATAGATTTATAATGTTATTTATATTTAAAAACAAAGGTTTAAAAAAAAGTTTTAAAAAAAAACTGTCAGAAAAAAAAAGTTAAAAAAAAAAAAAATGTAATAAAAAAAAAATCTCAGAAAAAAAAATAAAAAAAAACTCAGAAAAAAAAATGATATCTATATCATTCCTATTTTGAAGTAAGAAAATATTAAATGTGAATTTCTTATGTTTTAAGTGTGTTTCATGACATTCTAAGAGATGTAAAAAAAAGTTAAAAAAAGTAAAAAAAAAAGTAAAAAAAAAATTGGTCACTACAAACATTATTTTTCTAATAGTAAAAGTTGCGACACACATATCTATATCATTCCCATTTTTAAGTTGGAAAATATCAAATATGAAATTTTTTTTTTTTAAGTGTGTTTCATGACATTCTAAGAGATGTAAAAAAAAGTTAAAAAAAAAAAAAAAAGGGGGTTAGGAGGGGGTTGGAGGGGGATTGGAGGGAGGGGGTTGGAGGGTGGGGGTTGGAGGGAGGGGGTTGGAGGGATGGGGGTGGACGATTGTGGCACTTTGGGCCGGTGGGGAACGAATGTGGGGCCGGTGGGGAATGAATGTGGGGCCGGTGGGGAATGAATGTGGGGAACTTTGGTCCGGAATAAAAAATAGTTATGATTCAACTCATGTGCTAAGCTCGTAAGCCATTTAAATACAGTGTTTATATACTTTTTTTCATGTTTTGATATTGCTCTTTACCGACTTCTGGAGATCCAGGTTCAAAAAATATTTAACAATCTGTTAACTATAATAATGTCTGTATAAATTTTAATAGAATTAATTTCTTTACCCGCTATGAATATAAAAGAATAACTTACTTCTTGCGTGTAGCTTTCGACAATATTCCTTTTATTTGAATGCATCATTATATTTCAAATGACAATTCTGAACTGAGAAGATAACAAATTGTCAGAGTTTTTATATCCGTATTCAAGGTCAAACATAAGTCAATCACATCTAACAATTAAAAGGTAGCAGACAGATAGGAAGTTACTATAGTATAAAGGAATCATCACGCACTTTGAACACAGATCAACACGAATTTTCATGGTGGTTGAATTCCGGTCATTACACTGTCTGCTTGTATTGGCGGGAGAACTGTCCGCTATTTATCATTATAAATATATGGTGGGACTGTGCGCTGTCTATCGTTATAAATATATGGGTACCTGTCTTGTTGTAATCGTTATATACATACTACTGACGTGAGTAACGAACACGATTAGCGATGATTTTCCCGTAGCCTATTTGAAGCTTTTGTTTAATGTCGACAAGACCTTTTGCAAGTTAATCTTTAAGTGCACAAGCTTAAATAGTTTAAAAGTTCTATCTACAAAAACACGAGATTTTGAATATTTTCCCATAATTCTGCGTCTATTTGTTGTTTTTTTTTTTTTCTCCCGGGGTGATCGTATCGAGCCAATGTTCATAGAAAATCAGGACAAGGCTCATTAAAATAAAATATAGTTTTAGTGGCAGTTTTCAATAGCAAATGGTTTGCACCACAGGAAAGTGGTGTTTTCTGCAATTTCGTGGCACAAAACACAAATCAAAAATTTTATCCCAAAAACGAAAAAAGCTATCGATTGAAAATTCTGAGACAGATAATCTATTTGATACAATCGAAAAATTACATAATGAGCTACCCAGTTTCAGAGGCAGCAATGTCCGTGGTGGCGCATTATTTGTTAAAAATGTATGTAGTCTATACAAAATAAAAATTTAATAGGGAACTTTATTTTAATGTTTCATTTAACTAAGTTGATTCGTTTGAGGCTTGATAATATTGTATATAGCGATATATAATTGGGTTTCAGCTAATACAGTGCAGAGCTGGTGAATATTTATGTAGCAGGGAGGATGTATCTTAACCCTAATAAAGTACATTTTTATATCCAATTTTCTGACTCTTTGTGTGCCTTCAAATGAATATAAAAGGAGTTCTGGGGGGGGGGGGCATAAATCAATCTCTAATTTCCCTTTATTAGTGACAGTATTTTGAACTCTTGAGGCCTTTAATATGGGTGCAACACATGATAGTTCCCCTTTTATTACAGAAAACAATTTCCGTTTAAAATTAAATATTGTTTTCTTATGTTTACAAGCAGAAATGGGAGAAAGGTTGGGGTTATCATGAGTCCCACAAGGAAATATCTTGGGATGGGGACCAAATACTACAGCGAGCTTTGTTTTTGCCAAAATCCAAATCTAATATTCCTCATTTTCCTATTTATCATGTTCTCTTGTTTTTCATTCCTCATTTTCCTCATTTTCCTATTTTTCCTATTTATATGAATTTCATGTTCTCTTGTTTTACAGGAGTATTGATTTCATGGCCTTCATGCCGGTGTCCCTAAAAGATTTGTTCGAAAATGTTGCTTCGAAGGTATCACCTTGAAAAACTTGGAGGTGATGACCTTGTTCTTTTTTATATTTTAGACCCTCGTACCTTCCTCATAAACATTCTGCAAGATGCCCTTTTTCATGGATGATTATCATTCTCAAAGTATTGTCATATGGATGTTAAACTTCAATGAAAAAAAAAACACCTTTGAAAGAGAGAATAATTCACATTTGACAGAGCCTTAGATCAAATAGTTCGTAGAAACAACTGTAAGTGCAGAGTAGCCCTTGTCATTAGAAGTCAAATCTTCAAATCTCTTAGAGCGAAGTTTTGAGTAAAATATATGCTACAACAAAATATATAGTTTATGCTGGTTATAAATAAATGAAATGTAATAATTTAAAAGTTGTTCGTCACAGACTATTGCAAATTCAAAATTGTATAGTCTTAGGAAATCAAATCCAACATGTATGAGAAACTTATATACGCTATGTACAAAATACCAAGTCTATGACTTTTCAAGAGAAAGATGGCACGCATGTGCATTCATAGTTCGTAGTGCTAGATTATTGAAAGAGGATTCATTCGAATAGATATTTATTATCTAGTGCCCTTTTTAAGTAATAAACAAATATCAAACCATTGGAATTTGCAATATTCTAGCGTTTGGCCCGTAAAGCTCTAATTTTACCCCAAATAGGGCCGAAATACTATCGAGCGAAAATTCTGGCAACTATTGAAAGAGTATTTATGTAGCCTCCCACTCTCAGAAGCCATACTGGCAACTAGTATATTATTCGGCCCTAAACATATGTGCAGTCCATAAAATAAACCGTCATTATAAATCGCTTATCCAATGAAATAAGGGTTACAGAGTATTGCATAGCTTAAGGGAATAGATTAGATTGATGGTCAATGAATTGGCCATCAGTCACACAATAAATCATCATAATAAGCTATAAAAAACTCACATAATAAATCTTGGTTTTGAGTAATACAACTCACAACTATGCAAAGACCAACTCCCTTCTCGACAAGAGACACAGACGGTAAGTTCTACAGAAAAGTTTCTTATATTATGTTTTTCAAATATCCTTTTCCAGGAAAAATTCGAAGAAACAGATTTTTATTATTATTATTATTTGGAAACAGATAAAGGAAAACAGACGCATTTATTGAAGTAGCCGTTGATACACCCATACAAACCTTTTCCTAATAGATTGAAAGACCTTTCATCAATTTTACACGTTCTCAGAATGGTTTTGTTTTTGTGTCTTTTGGAAATCTGTCCCAAGACTTTTGTGCGCCCAAGTATATAAAAAGAAAAATTTTGGCAATAAGTCTGTTGCAGGAGTTCTACACAGGGGATTTAAAGCATTCAAGCACCGTACTTTTTTCTAGCCAATTTTCCTGCTGTGGTTTGCTTCGGCCATTTATACAGAAGCTCGGTACCCTAACTATGGAGCATAGTCGAGTAGATTGGGAACTTAACAAATCAGGGCTTTTTGAGGCTAATCACAAGCATTAATATTAATGCGTACAATGTCAAATTCTAAACGTTCAATTTAATATCTCTATGTAATTTAATGTAAAATACATTAATTTAATATTAATTGAATTTAATATTAATAATTTAATATTAAACATACAATTTAATATTTATGTTTTTTTTTATAAGAGATCGACCTTTACAGCTAGCTATCAAGTTTTCAAGACCAACGGTAGATTATCAAGTGATTCATTCGCTCCAAATCTAATTAAAATACATTTTAACTAGCTTGAAAATTAAACAATCATAGTTATAATTTATTTAGCTTATGTTCAACAAAATATTATGTAATTTAATAGTATACAGTATAAAATAACATATATAATATACAATTAATATATAATACATAAACACGTAGTTTAATTCAAATAAAACGATTGTTCTAGTTTTTCGTATGCAACTTAAATCAGCGTAAGTTTCGACTATTTACACATTGTATCATGGACAAAAATTTAACCTGGTCACTTGAAGGTGCCCTAAATAGTAGAATTATCAGGTTGTCATTATTATCGCAAAAAATTTGAATGTATTGTATGCAAAATTTAGGAATACCAATATGTAATTCCAAAAATGTAAAAATTCGTTGTAGTAAGAGTTTTATAGTAAGAAAATTCATCAAATGCGAAAATTCGACTTTTTGCACTATCCTACTAGTCAAGCTTGAATTAAGTAAACAATGTTTGTTTGAAGAATATAAATGAGTTTGTTCAAAACAAATCTCAGAACATAGCATTCTGAAAACCACAAAATTAATTTAATAACAAATTTTGACTTGCTATAACCTTAAACCGGTCTTTGAGTACGCTTTGTCGAAACACCACCAAGCTGGGCTTAGTGGTGAAAAGTTATACATCGACGGCAGAGTGTTTGCTTATGACTTTTCTTCGGAGTGTGTTAAGGAAGTAACCACCAGCTGCAGTGAAGTGAATAAACAGGGGGTCCTCGAAGCGGGTCAGCAGAAACAAGAGAAGTCGAACTAGCTAAAGAACCGGATAGCGAAAAAATGGACATTTCCGTTGCTGGTAGAGTGGTGTCTGAAAGCTCTGAGAGTGATAGTCAAGCCGATAGTGATACCGAGACGGTGATCAAATTTAATATACGTGATCCAAAACAGCATTTGTCGAGGGGTGCTCCACGTCCTGTCCGGAATTCTCCAATAGCTGCGAAAAATACTGAAAAGCGAAAAGCCTGGGAGGTCATAAGCCCGGATGATCAAAATCGTATTGATGCCCGTAATGTTGCAAGAAAGAACTCTAGATCTGGCGGTGGAAGAGCTAACTATAGAGGTCAGTCGAGGAGCATCAGAGCTGCGTCATCAAAAGATTATTATAGACTTTCATACTTACCTGATGAGCTAGAAACGCCCTTTGTCCTGCCGACACATGACCAGCTTGTTCTAAGTGAATAGGGACAGTGTGGCCATGTTCACCCTATGCGAGTAATTGCATGGAATGTCCAGGGTGTGAGAAATAAGGTTGAACAAGTACTGAAGGACCTAGGTGGTGTTGATATTATTGCTCTTGTGGAGTCGTGGCATAATGACGATACAGTGCCTTATTTTGAAGGATACTGGGTAGAAAATGTTGCTCGTAAACCAGCAAAGAATATGAGATATTATGGAGGTATTTTGTTGTTAATTAAGCAAGGTCGTTTCCGTAAACATTCTCGAATTTCTAGTGTATCGGAGAATATTATATGGGTTTCGATTCATATTGTTAGTGGTAAAAGTTTGATTTTAGGTGCCGTGTATATCCCCCCCCCCCCAGAATAGTTCGTATGTAGTAGAAGTGACATGGGACTTATTAGAGGAAAAGCTTAGGCAATTGCGATCACGTTTTGATAAGGATTATTTTTGGTGGTGGGGGGCTTATACGGGAACATGTAAGGAGATTAATCAAGTTTTATTTGTTGATACGCCGGACCTGATACCTGATATTTTTAAGACATCTAGAAGGAGCAAAGATATTGAAAGAAGGGTTAATTGTTGAGGTAAAAGGCTTCTGGAACTGTGTTCACATAATACATTAGTGATCAGAAACGGTAGATTTGGGATGGATGGGGAGGAGGGTGAGTTTACCTGTCTGTCGAGGAAAAACCCTAGTATAATTGATTATGTTTTGGTTGGTATTGAGCTCGTGGCCCTGACAGTTGATGTTGAGGTTCTTAGGGTCGTAGGCTCTGATCACTTACCAGTTGAGATTAAGCTTTGCCTAGGAAGAGGAGTTCCATGGAATAAAAAAGGTGATAGTCCTAGTAGTAGGGTTACAAAGGATCTTTGTTTTTCAGAGAAGTTTTTAAAGAGTGAATGGAGTAAAGTGGAGCTGGAGTTGATGAATGAGGAGTTTTTGAGGCCTGAAATAATTGAGAAAGTTGAGAGTCTGCACGATGAAACAAGAGATATAGATGAAATTTTGGAAGATTTGGGTTTTGTGATTTATGAATATGAAAAGGAAAAATTGTTTTTTTGATGATGAAAGGAGAAGGGAATAGAATAGGCTAAAACGGAGGAAAAAACGGGAGAAAATTAGAGAGGAACAGAAAGGGATAGAGAAGGCTTATATGGTAGGGGGTACAAAGCAATTTTGGTCAGGAATAAGGCAGGAGAATAAACAAGGAAAAGGCCAATTACAAATCCCTGAAACTAATACCAGGCCTTGTTTTCTTGAGAGTATAGATGAAGATTCTAGTGGCCTTGATAGTGAAGAATCAAGTTTTGCTCCGCAGTTTCTGACGAAAGTAAAAGATTATGAGTTAGTGAAAGAGGTAACCTCAGATGAAGTTAGGAAAGTAGTTAAGAAGATGAAGGGGATCAAGGCCAGGAATAGATGGTGTACCAGCAGTTTTGTTAAAGAGGTTTCTTGGTGTTTGTTTGCTAGTTTTAGTTAATATTTTTAATAGAATTATAAGTAGTGGTGTATGGCCTTCCTTATGGAAAGTATCGATTATGGTACCTCTATTTAAGAAAGGTAGTCCTAGTGATCATGATAGCTATAGGTTGATAGCATTAGCGCCTGCACTTAGTAAAATTTTAGAAAAGATTTTGGACAATCGGTTGAATGAATGGTTGGAGGGTTATGGGGTAATTACAGAGGATCAGGGGGGTTTCAGGAAAGGGCATAGTGCGTCGGATAGAGCATTTGTGTTAAGTGCACTGACAGAGAAGTATGGATCAGGTAGAAATAGGCTGTATGTTGTGTTTCTAGCCTTAAGAAAGGCATTCGACAATGTAGATAGAGCTCTTCTTGAAAATTGTTTGAGATGTATGTCTACCTCTAAGTTTTATTCGTTTATTTGTTAGTATCTATTCAGGGACTAAGTCTATGGTCAGGGTTGCAGGTACGGGATTTTCCAGGCTATTTGACATTAAGAAAGGAGTGAAGCAGGGCCGTGCCATGTCCCCGGGACTGTTCGGTTTGTTTTTGAATGATATGGTGGAATTTCTTGAAAAAATGGGCTCCAAAGCTGTGTCTTGGAAAAATTAATTTTTCGGTGTTATTATTTGCGCATGACACTGCATTGGTGGCGAAGTCGGCAAAGGAGCTTCAGATATTACTTGATTTAATTGAGGAATATTTACAAATGAAAAAGTTACAGATTAACGTTATGAAATCTAAAGTGGTTGTTTTCAGTAAAAGGAATGACAAAATAGATAATATATTTGTATTTGGAGGACAGCAATTAGAAGAAGATGAAAAAATAAAGTATCTTGGTTATATCTTCCAAAGTAATGGTGGATGGAGTTCTCATATTGAAGAAGTGTTAAATAGGGGAAGAGCTGCAACATTTTCATTTTTCAGGAATAAAATTAGTGGAATAAAGAATTTCTAAGATTAGGCCGATTCTCCATTACGTGGCAGAGACCTTGGGACGTGAGAACGCTGCCCAGCTAGAAAGAGTTCAGCTAGGTTATTTTAAGAGATTGTCGGGGTTGCATCGAATGACCCATTCCGAGTTTCTTAAAGGAGACCTTGGACTTTGGTCTCTTAAAAGTTATAGGACAGTCCAAATGATAAAATTTCGGCTAAGGGTTGTACAGTCACCCAGTGATAGGTTACTGAAGGCTGCATATGATGAGTTACTTCAGCTACATAGGAAAAGATCTTGGCCCTTTAAAGTTAAAGAGGTACAGGATAAGACAGGTTTTTCTTTCGCATGGAATGAGGGCCTTGGACCAACTAGTCAACAATTACAGTTGGACAAGGAAATTAAGCGGGTGCTGGAGGACCAGACGATACAGAAATGGGGTGAGGAGATTGAGAATTCGGAAACTTTAAGGTATTATAATGAGGTTAAGATAATTTACGGTCAGGAATTTTACTTTAAGTTAAATTTACCCTCTAGATACCTTACATATTGGATGTAGCTACGATCTAATTGCCTTCCCATTCGTTCGAGATTGAAAGTTTTTGAGAGGAGGAAAAGTGTCCCGGACGGCAGGCTTGCTTGCCCTCTTTGCCAAGAAGAGGAGGAGAACTTTTTAGTATTGTCTGAGTCGTTGTCGAGGTCTTTTGGGGGTAAGGGAAAATTTATTTAGAAATGATGGAGTGCTGCTTCCTGATGCCTTGAAAAGTACGTCGTCACAATTTATTTGTCTAGTGGGAAGATATCTTGATGAGTATTTTGCAAAAAGAAGAAAGTAGTTTTTATTTTATTTTTATTTTTTTCTTTATTATTGTGACGAGTGCTGTAATTTGTTAAGCTTGTATGTTATTTGTGTACATGGCCATATTTTGGCTTGAAATACACGTTATCTTATCTTATCTTATACTTTTTTCTTAGGCTAGCATCGTGTTAAATCTGAAAAGTTATTGTGAAAGTTAAATCTGTGAAAAGTTATGAAAAGAAATCAGGTTAGCTTCAAGGAATATTTTTTTTTCAGTTTATTCTTGTTTTTCCGTTCCTGAAACTCAATAATTTTTACTTTCACTTAATAATACGAGATATTTTAAATAAAAATGACCCACAAATAGTGCACATTAATTATTAGTAATTTTTTCGATAAAAAATGCAACAGATAGTTCATCTTTTCAGAATCATTTTGTAGTTTTTAAGAACATAATGATGTTTTTATGGCGTTTTTCGTAAATTATAGAAGAAGTAAAGGAAGCAAAATTAGAAATTATTTCCCACACAATTCACCAAAATACTTAATTGTAGCATTTTCTTCAATACTTCTTATCTTGCTTACCGAGACGAGCTATTAAAAAAAAGAATGGTCGACAAATAATCCGCGTTAATTATTAACATACTTTTCAATAAAAAACGGAAAAGATACCTCATCGTTTCAAGATTATTTTGTAAGATAGTAAGCATACTTCTGTGGGATTTCTTCGCAAATTACAGAGAAAGTAAAAGAATTAAAAGCAGAAAATATTTCCCACACTTCTGTCCGAAGTGCTTAGATGTAGTGTTTTTTTTTTCAATACTTCTTTTATTCAAATAATTCGTGGTAACGAGCTGTAAATAAGGAGTGACTCTGCTCAATAGTAACCGAAACTCAAAAACAGAGTTTTAATATTAACAGATAATAAAAATAATCAGCTTATTATGCTGATTCCAAAATATATAAGATTCATCTAATTTCAACCCATCAAAAGTTAAGAGCCTGAAAAAAATTTGTGTGATATTAGGGTGATATTTGTGTGATATTATTTATATTTGTGTGATATTATTTGTGTGATTGTATGATGATTGTGTGATATTTGTGCGAATTAGGGGAGGGATACTCCCTAAAATTCAAGGAATCTTGATGAAAAATTACACCATTAAATTCAGCGTTTCCAAGAACCTAGTGTAGAAGTTTCAAGCTCCTATAAAGAACTTTTAGGCTGTTTTTAAATATATAAGTTTTATTCGGTTTTGTCTTACGAATCAAAGGTTACGAGCCTGAGAAAATTTGCCTTGATTGCGAAAAAGGGGAAAACACCCCCTAAAATTAATAGAATATTAATAGAAAGTCACACCATCAGATTCAGCGCATCAGAAAACACAATTGTAGAAGTTTCAATCTTCTACCTGTACAAATGGGGAAATTTGCATTTTTTGCCAGAAGAAAGATCACGGATGAGTGTTAATTTGTTTTGTTTTTTTGTTTTTTTCCCCAGGGGTAACCTTATTGACCCAGTGGTCCTAGAATATCGGGAGAGGGCTCATTCGAAAGGATATTAATAGTTTTATTTGCCTTTTTAGTAACCAAAAAGATTAAAGGGTAACTTGGCCCCCTCTCCCACAGTTTTTTCCCCAATGATGTCTGATTAAAATTTTGAGATAGCCATTTTGTTCATCATAGTTGAAAAGCCCTATAACTATATCTTTGGATATCAAATAACCTCCCCCCAAGGTCCCAGGGGGGAAATCTTTAAGTTATAAATAATACCCATTGTTTACAATGGGCAACTGTTACAATGGGCAGTATTTGTTATTCGGAGGCATGCATACATTTTGTGGTGGGAAGACGAATTTTCTGCTGGGAGTTTTCTTCAGGGGAAACTTTCAATGGGGAGGGAAGTTTCCAGGGTGTGAAATTTTCAGAGGAACTTACAAACTGGGGGAATTTGCCTGAATTACTATATAAAATTCTATTTTATATTTCTTGCTTTCTCTTTTCCATCTCAATTTTACGCGTAGAGTTGTTAGGGGTAAATATCCTGGGTAAATGTTTACCGGGATTCAATTACCTAGAGGATATGTCCCTGGGGAGGGTATTTCTCCGAAGAGGTGGGGCCAGATTTCCTGGGATTATGTAGAAATGATCAGAAACGATATAAAAAAAACAAGTTTTTTCAACTGAAAGTAACATATATATATATATATATATATATATATATATATATATATATATATATATATATATATATATATATATATATATATATATATATATATATATATATATATATATATATATATATATATATATATATATATATATATATATATAATATATATATATATATATAATATATATATATATATATATATATATATTTATATATATATATATATATATATATATATATATATATATATATATATATATATATATATATATATATATATATATATATATATATATATATATATATATATATATATACTCGTAAAGCTAATTGGATCCAAGCGGAGAAAAAGGGATTTCGGACATTTATCGGTGATTGTCGACATTAACCAGATTTCGGACATTCGCGGTTACATATATATTAAAGACTTATGCTATTATACGGTTAACGTCTTATGTTATTTAACATTTTTGAGTCTTCTTTATATCAGCTACATATCTTGAGATGAGAAAGACAGACTATTGTATATGGAAAGCTTTTCTCTCAAAGGATCTCCACTAATCACAAACCAAATTTGGTCTGACCAAAACTTCAATAGAAAGCATCATCTTCCTAGTAAGTGCCAAGGGACACTTTTACATGGAACGAATTCCCTTGCTGTTAGAAAGCCACTGGAAAATTTATAACTTAATATGTGGAATAATTTTGGAAACCGTTTATAAGGGTCAGTTATACTTTGTATGCTAGTACAATAGCCTATACGTTTAGACTGAATTGAGTCTTCCATGCTACTAAAGGATTTGGTATGGATTACGGTTTACATATGATTAAATAAAAAACAAAAGTTTTTTCAACTGAAAATAAGGAGCAATATTAAAACTTAAAACGAATAGAAGTTATTACGTATATGTTGAGGTTTCCCCCTCCTCAACACCTCACTCTTTACGATAAAGTTTGTTAGTACTTTTAAAAAAGTTTCTTATTGTTCTAATTGAATGACCCTTGTGTTTCAGGTACGTTCTTAAATAATTGGAAAAGATTCAAACTTTAGCGCAAAACGTGAGGTATTGAGGAGGGGGAAACACCCTTCAAATACGTAAGAATTTCTGTTCGTTTTAAGGTTTAACGCTGCTTCATACTTTCAGCTCAAAAAAGCTTGCTTTTTTATTTGCATTTTCTAGTCATTTTGTAAATAATGCCAGTAAATCTGGCTCTACCTCCACGGAAAAATCACCCCTCCCCACGGAAATATCCCATAGACAATTCAATCCCGGTAAAAATTTACCCTTGACAATTACCCTTAACATTTCCGCGTCTAAAATTGAGTCGACAAAGAGAAAGCAAGACATAAAAAGAACTTCGTATAGGATTTCTAACAAATTCCGTAGGTGAAAAGTTTTCCCTGAAAAGATCACCCCCTGGAAACTTCCCTCCACATGAACAATTCTCCCCGTATAAAATTTTCTCCATCGGGAAATTCACCCCCCCCGACCCAAAAAATGTATGCATACTTTTCAATGACAAATCTTCTTCTTAAACAATGGGCAAAGTGTATAACTTAAGGACATTGACCAGGGGTTGTGGGGGTCATCTTATCTCCAAAGGAATAGCTACTGGACCACTCAATAATGCTGGACAATATGGCAACCTCAAAATTTTGATTGGACTATTTAGGGAAAAGAGGAGCTTAGGAGGGGGTCTGGTTGCCCTCCCATCTTTTTGGTCACTTTAAAAGACACTTGGTCGATACGATCACCCCTTGGGAAAAATTCCAAACAAACAAATGAACACCCATCCGTGATCTTTCTTCTGGCAAAAAATACAAAATTCTACATTTTTGCAGATAGGAGCTTGATATCTCTGCCCTTCGGTTATCTAATTTGCTGAATCTAATAGTGTGATTTTTCATTAAGATTATTTTGAGTTTTAGAGGACGTTTTCCCCCTTTTTCATAAATCGGGTAAATTTTCTCAGGCTCGTAGCCTTTGATGGATAAGCTTATATATTTCGAATCAGCGTAGTAAGCTGATTCTTTTGATAGATATTTATTTGTATAAAAATTCCGTTTTTAGAGTTTCGGTTACTATTGAGCCGCGTTGCTCCTTACTTACAACTAAATAAAAAAAACTGTTTCAAGGAATGACCACCGTTGTCAAATTGAAAGGAAGGTGAAACTTGCAGAAGAAGCTGCCAAAAAAAAAGGTGACTCTTGAGCCCTGGCCCTTTTGAAAAAAAAGTGCAAGAAATGACCACCGTACTTGCAGAAGAAGCTGCCAAAAGAAGTGACTCTAGAGCCCTTTATAGGATAACAATAGGAATAGTTGGAAAGAAACCCTCTCAAGATGGCCCCGTTAGGGACCCTTCCGGTGCTTTACAGACAGAGTCAGATGTTGTAAATGAAATATGGGTGTCACACTTAAAATTCTGAATAGACCTCCTCCAGAAAGCCCCCTGAATGTCCCAACGATACCACTTTTTTTCCTTGAATATCAGTGATGAGCCACCAAGTGTGATGGAGATAAGTCCTGCAGCAAGGAAATTGAAAAACAGAAAATCGCGAAGTGAAGACCGAATAACGGCAGAGATGATTAAGGCATCAATCCCAGGACAAATATCATACTGAGTCAAGTTCTTTACCAAAATCTGGGAGAATAGAAAAGTACCAGCTGAATGGAAGAGAAGCTCACTGGTCAGGCTTTTCAAAAAGGGTGATGCTACTGTTCCTGGAAACTGGCAAGGAATCATCTTACTATCAGTGCCTGGGAAAGTGCTTTGTCATGTTATTTTGGAAAGGATACAGACCGAACTAGATAAACACCTGAAAGATGAACAATATAGGTTCCTTGCTTGACAATCTTGTGCGGATCTTATTTTCACTTTACGCATGCTCACAGAGGAAAGTCAAGAGTGGCGGTCCAAAATATACATGGCTTTCATCGACTTTGAAAAGGCTTTCGATTCGGTCGACCGCGAACCTTTGTGACAAATTCTGCACTATTACGGCTT
The DNA here is from genome assembly GCF_049724085.1 of Artemia sp. Qi Xiang Cuo. Taxonomy (NCBI): domain Eukaryota; kingdom Metazoa; phylum Arthropoda; class Branchiopoda; order Anostraca; family Artemiidae; genus Artemia; species Artemia sp. Qi Xiang Cuo. The sequence continues at coordinate 9,258,764 of NC_142802.1, read as the reverse complement.
TCCGGATAGAATAATTAAGATAATTATGTCATTGTACGAAGGGAGTGAATGCTCCAATAAGACACCAGAAGGCCAAACAAGATACTTTAGAAACTTATGTGTAGTTAAACAAGGATGTGTGTTGTCACCACTGCTCTTTATATGTAGCTATTGTTTATATCCTTCGTAACACAATAATAGTTGGCATTGGAAGTCAGCGATTTAGATTTCGCAGACCCATAACATTAGTTCAGGGTTGCAAGCAACGTTTGCAATACTTCATTCACAGGGTCAGTGTGAAAGCTAGCCATCTTGGTCTTAAAATAAATCCAGGGAAAACAAAAAACATGGCAACGTCCAATTCCCCCCTGCATATCACATGTGCTGGTGATGAAATTGAACAAGTTATTGAGTTTAAGTATTTGGGAAGCATCATAGAGAATACTGAATCTACCACAAAAAAAGTCATAACTAGAATAGGTCAAGCTAACGTAGCCTTCAATCGACTGAAAAGAATCTGGAAATCCAAGAATTATTCAAATCGCCCGAAGCTGCGCGTACTAAACAGTTACGTTTTACCAGTCCTCCTGTATGCCGCTGAGACTTGGCACTTAAACGTTCAACAAGAGAAGAGTACTCTTGCTTTTGAGAACAATTGTCTCTAAAGGACAGTGGATATACATTGGTCGGAAAGGCTCTCAAACGATACCATTCGGAGAATCACCTATCGACCACTATTAACCGACACCATCAGATCCCTTAGATGGAGGTATCTCGGACATGTTTTAAGAATGGAAAACCATCGAATCCCGAAGTCTACACTTGAATGGCAGCCAGTTGGAAGCCGGAAGCGAGGAAGACCTCGAAACACATTGAGGCGAATCTACAACAGTGACCTATGCCTCCTGAATGCCTCTCCACCCAGATTGGGAAGATCTCTACGCAGCGGCTCATCTCAGACCCGATTGGCAAACATTCACTGATGCCCTAGTCACCCCTGGCGGCGCAGGGGGATCTAAGGTCCAAGGTAATGTTACATATAGCATTGGTTATTGGGCAGTATACAGACGTTTTTAGGGGGATTTTTTCTGGTGGGGAGGGGGTCTGGGAGGGGTACGTGTGAGAATCTTTCCATGGAGTAATTTTTCATGGGGAAGAGAATTTTCCATGAAGGGGGCACTGGATTTCCCAGCATTATTTAAAAAACGATAAGAAATTAAATAAAATAAACAAGTTTTTCCAACTGAAATTTGAAAAGGGCAGGATTTACGATTCACTATTTGAGACCGAGTGTTTGGAATGTGCTTCCGGCAAGACTAAGGTGGCTGAACATGTACAGAAATTTAAGAAAAGATTAAATAATGTTTATTGGGGGGGGGAGAGGAGGATGAGGAACACTAACTTGTGTAGTATGTATTTATTTTTATTTATTTTAATATATATATATATATATATATATATATATATATATATATATATATATATATATATATATATATATATATATATATATATATATATATATATGTGGGGGGGGGGGAGGAGGATGAGGAACCATAACTTGTGTAGTATTTGTTTATTTTTATTTTAATACATATATATATATATATATATATATATATATATATATATATATATATATATATATATATATATATATATATATATATATATATATATATATATATATATATATATATATATATATATATATATATATATATATATATATATATATATATATATATATATATATATATATATATATATATATATATATATATATATATATATATATATATATATATATATATATATATATGTGTATTTTCAACAAAGTTATAGTTGATTTGAAATCCTTCCTTGTTCTTTCTTGATTATTAGAAATTCTGTTATATTGAACATCTTGGTAATCTGAACTTTTTCTCAGGTCCCTTGAAATTCAAATTATCGAGAGTGGACTGTATTGTTTTCTTGCAGTACATACAGCGTTAAGTAATCCACATGGTGTCTATCATACCCAAGGTCAGTCTGGCAGGGTTACTAACCTCTCTGTAGCTGATATAATTTATCCACAGTAATCACCTCAGGAAAAAATCAATTAACTTCATTTTAATCCCTCTTCCTAGATTGCAGCGTCATGAAAGGTCATAAATTCTTTCTACTTTATTTTTTACCTTTTTTGGGGTCCATGTCAAAGACATTGAATTCTAATTAATTTCTTTTCTTTGTTTGATGTTTTAAACTTATAAATCAATTTGAAAATAGCAATAGACTAAAATTAAAAAAAAGAAGAAATTTCGACGGTTATGAACGGACTTCTTATTATTGAAAAAAATTTGGTACCTAAACCAGAATTAACTATTCAAATCAGCTTAACTTGAACTTTCAAAATACTATCAATACTACTACTAGCTATCAATAGTAGCACCAAGTCACTTGAGGCCGGCATAACTACACATTCTCCGCGCCCACTCAACATTTTGTTAAATGCTGCACTATTTACTCTTTTCCCCGAAGTTCTTACTTCCCTTCGGTAGCTTTCTAGTATCTTCTCCCATACCGTTTGAGTTGTTCGTTTGACTCCAGCTGAGTTACCAAAAATCAGATGGTTCGTTAACGTATGATCCTTCATCAATTAAACATGAGTCAGACACCACTTTCTTCTTTTCATTATATCCCTAAATGCGGTAACAAACCAAATTTGGAGTTTATCTTATTGGTTGATACAAACAAATACTACTGCTACTGTTAACAACTCACCGTAGCACCAAGCCACCTTGGTCCAACACAACTACGCACGCTCCTCATCCATTCCAATCTCTCCCCAACGAATACCTAAGACTATCCATAGACAATTCGTCTGGTATCCATGTTTCAGAACCGTACTTTACCAATGTCATTCCCACAGCTTCTCGTATACAATTGTTATATCTGTAACTTATTTTTCTATTCTTCCAAGCTTTTCTAAGCTACAGCACTCTATGCCTTGGCTAATCTACTAATCTACTCTACTTTCAAGGGGGAATTGCCCAAGGGAAATTTTTCAGAGGTGGATCGTCAACGGAGACAGTTCCACGGAAGGGTAGATTTTCCACGGGAGGAATTTTCCATGGGGTTAATTTTCAGGGGGGATTTTTCCGTGGAGGGGGGATTTTCAGACATGTTTGAAAAACGATCAGAAATTAAACAAAAAACAAGTTTTTCCGCTGAAAGTAAGAAGCAATATTAAAACTTAAAAAACTCAGATGTGGATCGTCAACGGAAACAGTTCCACGGAAGGGGAGATTTTCCACGGGAGGAATTTTCCATGGGGTTAATTTTCAGGGGGGGGGGGGGTTCCATGGAGGGGGGATTTTCAGACATGTTTGAAAAATGATCAGAAATTAAACAAAAAACAAGTTCTTCCGCTGAAAGTAAGAAGCAATATTAAAACTTAAAAACTTAAATTATTCCGTAAATGAGGTGGCTGCCCATTCTTCAATCCCACGCTCTTTGCGCTAAAGTTTTTTTTTTGTACTTTTCAAAACTTTTTGTCCCAATTTCTTAAGAACAACTGCTGAAACACAAGCAGTAAGGGGATAATAGATTGAAAACCTACACGCAAACCTACGCCCGAGGCATGGATCTGTGTGTAGGTTTTCAATGTATTGGGTTACCAGGGTCATTTGCAAAGAGGTACCATTTTTATAGAAGCTATAGCAATTTCAAATATTATATGGAATTTGCTTGAAGCTATATACTTTGCGTACGCCAACAGGTTGGGTATAATCTGTTTTGGTTCAAGTTTTTTCTGACACAATTAACTGAATTTCTATTTCATGATATACAAGTTTTTTTTTAGGTTAAATCCGTGTCGGAAAAACCGGTGTATCTTTTTAGTTGCCAATTATTTTTTGTATATATTCAAATTTCAAATTAGATTCTTCAACAGTTTTGAATAGTTTATTGAACATAACACAACTGACATTTTTTGTAAACATTTACATAGAAAATGGATAATTCTAAGCAATTTCTGGTGAGTAAAAATTTTCTCATTATTATAATAAAAAAGAAATTGTCTTGTCATTAAGTTAAGGAAGAAATTCTTTCCTTACACTAGAACTAAGGGTACTTATGTACTTAGAAGCCTATTGTTTTTAGGAGCTAAAACCTCTGAATCCTTCTCTTATAAGCTGAAACTTACGGTGCGATTTTTATCAAGATCAGTGGGTCTTTTTAGAGATTTTTTTGAAAAAGGTGATTAGCTCTCGATCAGTAATTTAGGGTTAGAATAAAATGTTGATTCTTTCAATGTATTAATTTTTAAAAAAGCTTCCTTTTTATAAAGATCAGCGGCTTTTTTTTTTTTTTTTTTAGGGATTTTTTTTAAAAAAATTACAGGCCAGTGTGCATTTACGGTGTGATTTTTATAAATATCAGTTAAACTTTTTATGGATGTTTTTTAAAAAGTGATTATCTCTCGATCGGTAATTTGGGGTTAGAATAAAATGTTAATTCTTTTAATGTATTAATTGTTACAAAAGCTTCCCTTTTAGAGTTTCGGTTTGTTCCTTACTTATAGTTCGCTACCATGTACTGCTGGAAAATGTATTTCAGTATTCCCAAAATTTGAAATGTTGTAAGTAAAAGTGTATGATATTATTTCACAAGTGTGTGTGCACATTAGTCCAATAAATGTTGTATTTTTTTATAAATAAATAAATAGAAAAAAAAGTGTATTTATTTAAGTGTTTTTTTTTTTGTTTTTTTTCTAGTGGCTATGTAAATGTTGTTTTTTTTTTATTATAAATCAATTAGAAAAGTGTATTTTTTTTAATTCATGTTTAATGTGCCTTTTTCAATTTAATATTTTTTTTTAAAGTATTGTTACCTTTTTATGTATATAATAAAAGAAAATATTATTATTTATTCTTCTTATTCTCGTTATTATTCTTAAAGTGAGTAGAAGTAGTAGGGAAATTATTTGGTCATTAGACAGCCATAGTCTACAGTTAGTTGTCCAGGTGAACTGTTGAAGGGAACATGTATCAATTTAAAACACTATTCAGATCGTTTCTGTTTGGAACGTCAATGTCGGGCAAAACAACACTCTTAACTGAAATAATTAAAAATTGTGATAAAATGTTTGTGGAAAAGCAGAAAAAAATCTACTATTGCTATAGTATTTGGCAGGAGTCATATGATAAAATAAAAGCAATTGCTGCCACGACAGGGTTGATGCAGATACAATTCGTACAGGGACTTGATATTTTCAGCATTATTGAACCAAACTCTTGGCTGATTATTGACGATCAGGCTGAACTAATCCAATAATGGTCTCAGGAAATGGTAAAACTGTTTACTATTTACTCTTTTCATGAACGGGTTGCCAGCAATCTAATTCTGCGCACCAATTTCCATTAAAGCAAATACTTGCAAAGATTTGCCTGGAACGGTACTCTTTATATAATATACAGAATTGTTCGTGATTCTAGCTCGCTCATGACTCTCAATAAACGACTCTACCCGGGAACCCCCAAATTTCTGCTCTCAGCATACAATTAGGCAACTAATAGACCCTACGGCTACATCCTATTGGATCTTAATCAAAATACACCCGAGGATCTGCGTGTAGTCATAGATATTTTTGACAATGAAATTACAGTATATCTCCCCGTGAACACTAAAAAGACCTATTAGTTGCTAACATGACACTGAAGAAACTACATGAAAATAGAAATTTGTTTTCAGTTCTAAGCACTTCAAAACCTCCGCTTAGGAAAGCCATACTCAAACACGGTATTGACAATGATTTCATTAATCTAATATCCGAAGTTTGTTTAAATTTGACCGAGGGTAATGTTCAAGTGCCAGAAGTAGTTAAGGAACTTGCAAAGCAACATCGTTCCATTGTACGTACATTGGCATCTCAAAATAAAGGCAATAATTTTAAACGTAAAGGACTTCTTCAGGCGGGCGGTAGCTTTTTCACACTTTTACTGCCAATAATTGCAGGACTTGTAAACAGTTTTCTCTAAAGAGAGAGAGAGAGAGAGAGAATGGCAAAACCCTATAAATTGACGCCAATAGAACTCGCTCTCTCACCCGTCGAACACTTTGAGAACAATCTGAGTAAATTTCTTGACAATGAAAATATTGAGGATGATAAAAAACAGTTTTTACTTCAAGATGCACTTCGCAGAGTGGACAAACACAAGCCCTATCGGTCGAAGCCCATTGCTGCTGCTGCTGATCCCCAAAAAGAATCATCTCCTCGGCATTCTGCTTCTGAAACACAATTGAAGAAGGAGGAATTGGATTCGATTGTATTGAAAATTGGAAATATAGTCCCCAGATAATATCTTGAAAAAATAACACGATTCCTAGCCTATCTCTTGGAAAGTGATCACATTCAAGTTGAGAGCATTGGGACAGGGATTATAATTCAGGGCAAGAGCTATAATCTACTTGATTTAATCTATGATATGGTTACAAATCGTAAAGGACTATTATCATTTGGCACTCATCTATAAAGATTTCCAAATATATTAAACTTCCCCAAAAGTATTATTGGCAATAGAAAAATTATAAAAAAAATTAATGAACATGCATCATCATCATCATCAACAACAACAACAACAACAACATTCTCACTATTAAAAAATTAACTTGAAGAAGAAGATTTTAAATCGATTTCGGAAAATAATAGCACACCACTGATAGCTAGACAAAAGCGAAGACGCATGTAGTCATCATCGCCACCAACAGCCCGTATACAGAAGGGTGTCAGACATTGCACTACATGTTTACGTTCCAAATTGTTGAAGTTCTGAGAGGTACTTTTGAAAATATTGGTGAGGTCGGGAATTTAAGTTCCCCCACCACTCTTTGCAAAGTCACGGGTGTTCCCACTAAAAATGGACAAGAATATCTATAAAATGAATCAAGTTACACTCTGCATAGAAATCAGAGACTTCGTGCCAATCAATATCGAAAAACTAAAGCTTTTGACCCAGTACAAAAAATGCAAGCAGATATCCTGACTCTAGATGACCTTCAAAGACGTCACAATACGCCTTACAAGTAAGTCCTATTTGCAATAAGTGTTTATAGTCGTTATACATATGAAATTCCATTGCAATCGAAGAGCCATTGAAAGTATTCTCCAACAGGATTCGTATAAAAAAATTCAAACGGATCGCGGTAGTGAATTTTTTAATCCCCATGTTGCAAAAGTACTAGAGAAATATAGTACACTGCTCTATCATAGTCAAGTCCTATAAAGGCTGCATTGGCCGAACGTTTGATAAGAACTATTCGACTTTTAATTTCAAGATATTGCAAATTGAAAAATACATCGCCTTTTATTCGTGATCTTGATAAAATCATGTTGATTTATAATCAACGACCTCATCGATCATTGTCCAACTCTACGCCAACGGAAGTTCATCAGTCTGATCATGATACAATTGACACCTTTCTTAAACAGTATTCCAATGAATCGTCGGCTGTCAAGAAGATGAAAAATAAATTCAGTGCTGGTGATACTGTTCGAATTAATAGAACAACTAATGTTTTTGAAAAAGGGAATTACTTGTGGTCCACATAACTTTTTAAGGTGGGAAAAATCCTAGACACTAAACCGATAACTTATCGCCTGCGTGATACCAAAGATGAGGAGATTCTCGGTGGCTTTTATGAATATGAACTACAAAAAGTTAAAAATGCCAGTGAAATCTATCAAATTGAAAAGATATTAAAGAGACGTACTCGCAGGGGTAAGAAACAGTTACTTGTTCGGTGGCTAGGATACAACTCCGATTTTGATTCTTGGATCGGTGTTGAAGATATTGACAATGCCCAATGATTTCTATGTAACTTTCATGTCCAACGTTTCCGATCCTCTCTACAATGACTTGAATACGACAAGTGATTTTTGGACAAAACTCTTCCCTGCCGTCAAATTTGACGGTGCATATGAAGTGGCTCTTGTCGACTGTATTCTGAAAAATCCCTATGACATCCTAAGAAAGGATCGTAAATATGAAATAAAAATTAGACCCTATGATTGGCCGCCACCACCAGGTGATCAAGAACAAATTCAAAAAATCAATTGGATGGATTATCCATATGTTGAATTATCTTACGAGGAGCTCACCTGCATGAATGATTTATGTCGTACTATCAATAAAAGAATTTTTACTCGTAAAATAGGAGCTTTTCATTTCAACTATTCAAAGGAGGAGGGCAAGATCTACATTGGCTCACGCATTGCCAATGAAAAGGTTATTCTCAATGATAACATAAAGGACGTTCTTGGCTTTAAGCTCAATATAATCAATGGTAGAAGTGCTGAAAACACTAATTTCATTTTTGCTGACTACCCACCTGCCTTCTCCACGGACACTTGTATATTTCTCTACCCTTCATTTGTGGAAACATCTAGGGTTGGTAACTCAAATGTCCTCCTCCTACGAGTTCTTGAACGAAGAACCAACCAAGAACATGTTCACCACTACAATATAAAGCATCTTAAGTATATTCACGTAAACACTTCCTATTTGGAAGTTTGTCATTTAACGCTAAGAACCGAATTAGGTAATTCTCTAGCGATTTCTAAAGGATTAGCACCGATTAATTGTAATTTTCGACCCATTGTCAACGACAACGGTACAATAACCTAAAAAATGAACAATAGAAGAACTCAATTTGTCTGCCCCGATATTGACTTTGATGTTGGTGCTTTGAGGCCACGTCAAATAGGGAATGGATTGAACTACTACAAGGGGCGTACTACAATGTCTGGTTATGGTCTTGGTAGCTGGTTTGCTAGGCTATTTCATTCTGTACTACCCCTTGCCAGAAAATATCTTGTGCCTGCTGCGTCGAATTTTGCTGCCTCAACACTACAGGACTGGGGGTCGGGCACGAATTTCAAGGAGAGTGTTAAGGAAAATATTAGATCTACAGCAAGAGCTGTTGGTGAACAATTAGAATGTCGACAAAATGGGTAGGGATTGAAAAGTATGCGTTCACGTCATTCACTCATCAGTCTCCACCCAGGCAGGAAGCAAAGGACATCAATAATGACTTTGAGGAATAAAACAACGAACTACAATAAGCAACAGAAGAATGAGAAAAAGAAAAAAATCTTTAGATCAAAGAAGTATTTCTTCTCTTAAGATTACTTATCTCCCCCACAAGGAATCATATCCATCAATCAGCTCCTCATTGAATCTATTCAATGCTGAAAATGTTGATGTCAGCGTCAAGTATGGGTACTATGAACAATTTCACCCTCAACAACCCCTCTCGGACAATATACACTGTCAAATATTTTCCAATGAAGACTATTTCATTGATTTGTCGTCAACATTTATGGATTTAAATGTTTTGGTGAAAAAAAAGTCAGATTATACACCTCCAAATGCTAGTAATGGTCTCTCCTATGATAACTGTATTCTACAAAATCTATTCAAACAAATTAATGTGTTTATTAATGGAACATTGGTGAGCACAAGCAATAATTTATCAAACTATGCTAGCTAGATAAAATTTATGATGATGACGCCAAAGGCGTACAATGAGATAAGAGGACAATCGCTGGGCTATGAATATCGAACAGGTGTTGATACTGACGGTGAGTTGACTACTGCAGTGACCCAGGAGTATCATCTAGTTGGAAAATTAAATCATGAGATATTCAATATATCCCAATGGCTACCCCTCCAATGTCAAGATTGACATAAAGTTACAGATCGCACCATCGAATTTCATTTTGAGAAAAACACTTCGTGCAGCACCCGATGCAAATGTCATTATCACATCGGCAATTCTCCACGTCCGAAAACAACAAGTTATGAGCTCTGTTGCATTGGCAGTGGAGAAGCTAAGAGCCAATGATAACAACATTAAACTTCTTGTCCCCCATACAATCACCAACCACCGTCACATTGCCAGCGGTTCTCGTAGCTATAGCTATTTATCATTTATCAAAGGAGAAATCCCATCAAAATTGGTTTTGGCCTTTGTGAAGAGTGCCAGTGCCGTTGGATCCTGGACGGAATCCCCCCATGATTAAGATTTTTTAAGTCTATCTAACCATTTGTACAAAGTAAATGATAGTTCATTGTAAACTCTATTTGACCGCAAAAAATCCTCAATAGATCTGTGCTATTTGGCTATACAATCCATAGATCATTACTCCCTATTTTTTGAGAATGGCATAGTCCATTCAATGTTTACAAAAAATCCTTGGGTAACTGTTTTAGATCTGTCAGAGACTCAGAATATGAGCATAGTACGAGCAGGGAATTTACGTTTAGAATGTACATTTGCCAATGCTCTGACTGAGAGTATCACGCTAATATCACTGAGTCAATTTGAAACCTATTGAGAAATCACAACCGACGGCAGTGTTCTACTAGACCTTGCACCATGAACACAAATCAAATAATCAATGTATTTAGTATGGATCCATATATGTCCCAGTACAAGTCCTATTGCATACCTTCGGACTTCATTGAAAAAATTCCAAGTGTTAACAATACCCTAATCATTGTTAATAGCTGTCCATCGACTTTGAAGACCGGTCATTGGCTAACCGTCTTTCAAACAGCAAAGAATATTGAATTTTTTGATCCTCTTGGCCTATCGTATAAATTCTACGCTCCATACACCAGCAACTTTATTGAAAGCAGTGGGAAAACCATTATTCAAAATCAATGAAGAGTACAGGATTTAACGACTAAGACATGTGGCTTTCATGCACTACTCTTTTTCATGTTCAGATGTCGTGGCTACACCTACAAGCAGTTTCTCAACATCTACGTTGACTTACCTCAATTGAACGACTTTCTAGTGGATAAAATACTTACAAGTGTATTTAATATTGATTTTAGTGCCCTAAGCATAAAATGTTCAAAAGATGTATGTGAAATTGTTTACTAATAAAAAAATTTATATACATGATAAAACGACTTTTCTACTCTTTAGATTTCATCCACTACTAGGTATTTCTCGACAACAACTACTGCAGGTAGATTTTCTGAATTCACAGTGTACTGATCCTGATGTAGTGCAATGTCAGGGTCACATTTTCTACAGTAGTGTGTGACTTCACTCTTGTCATATCTCTTTGTATAGTCAATGATACTATTTTCATTCATTCTATAGAATTCACATGTTTCAATTTGCTTATTTGAAGCAATTTCACAAACAATGTCCTCAAGTGTCGAATCACATTCCGTCACAGCCAAATAAAAATCAGTGGGCTTATAATCATAACACCCAATGTCTTCACAACGATGACGTAGAAACCATCTTCTTTTTTTGTTCCAACAGTTGAATCGTTGACCTGGTTCCTCCTTCCAGAACAATCTAAAACCACAACGATACCAATCTCGTAGCAATAAACTACAATCACGGTTAGGATTCTTTCCAATCATACCGGGGTATGTACTCTCCCACTGATTGCATTTATCATAATGACAATTGGAGCATAGGTGGCATCTAGGATGAGAGTCACACACCTCTTCAAGACAGGAATTACAACCTTTAGTTTGTACAGCATATCCTCTATGTAATTTACACGGGTTGCATAATCTACACTTTTCATCATACTCCTCAATCATTGTGCAATTCTCACATGATGACCAGCTGCCCTGTGTGTACATACATACATAACGGACATGTATGGAGCATTTTGTCATGTGTTAACGCTCTCACTGCCACAATGAAACTGAGCTAGCAACAAAAAAAATTGTCTGAGAGAGAGAGAGAGGAGTAAATCATCCTTGAGCACCATTTTTATTATGAAAAAAGTTCTTAAATTTCTAGAAACTAGTGTTTAAAAGTATATCCACAATCTCATTTTGTCGTTTCGTGATCAATATATCAATAAATTATTTAAATGCATTTGGACCACGACGTCGAAGCTTCATGCAATCCTCTAATGACGTATAATCGGTTTTCATTATATTGACAAGCATTCCTCAAGAAAATATCTTCCCTTGAATAGACAACTCTAGAAAATCATCATCTAAAATTAAATGATTTCATTTTTGTACTCTAGGAAATATACACAAGTCTACTTTAGAAAAAGAAAAAAATGCCATTGGTTTAGAAATATTTATATTGAACATAATTACAATAATAATATTCACTTAAGCAGTTTGGTCTCATCAATATAATTCGATATAAAATCTAACGCTGACCGACGTTTATTTATATGGAGAATATTTACTTTTCCAGCAAAACACAGCTGCTCCTCCTGCTTAAATTTGCTTAATGATATCACTTATCTCGCATACATAATTTCCTATTCAAGACATAGTCTACAGCCAGCAGTTATTTCCAAAGCTACATTGGGTACTCGTATATCACTGCTGCTGCTGCTGTCGGTTCCATTATTAATTTCCAATATTGTAAATGCACCACTAATTTTTTTTTTTCACTAATATCCTTGCAAATAAAATATTATATTTGAATTCAATTCTCTTACTAATATGAATTGTAAAGAAAACTATTCTTTTTATTCAAATCCTACTCACCACTCAAGTTATACTCGGTCCGCTTGGCAAAGATGTAATGACCTGTAGAGTTGTACTACCAGAAAAACCCGTTTGGTACGGTGGCGTATGCAAAGTTTATACCTTCAAACAAATTCCATATGATATTTCAAATTATTCTAACTTCTATAGAAATGCTACCTCTTTGCAAATGACCCTGGTAACCCAATGCATTGAAAACCTACACACATATCCATGCCTCAGGCGTAGGTTTGCATGTAAGTTTTCAATCTATTATCCCCTTACTACTGACACAACGGTCGATGAATCGGAATAAGAAGTTTTTTTAAAGAACTAAAAAACTTTAGCGTAACAATCAAGGGAAGAGGACAGGGTAGCCTCGCCTGATGAACAGTATAATTTTTGTTCGTTTTAAGTTTTAATATTTCTCCTTACTTTAAGTTAAAAAAAAACTTGTTTGTTTTATTTAATTACTAAAAACCCATCGCACCAGGCCACATGACGACAACACAGCTACTCATGCTCCCCTCCGTCCCAATATATTCTAAGCTTCACCCTTTACCCTGTCTCACGAAGTTCCGATTCCCTTTAAATCTGTCCTTATGACATCTTCTCATCTGATTCAGGGACGTTTTGACTTAGATTGGCCAAAGATGGATAGTCAAATACCACAACCTTTAGCAATCTATCAACATAAACAAAAATCTTGAAAAAGATTTTGATAGACCTGTCTGTTTCTATACCAGCATAAATATGTTGCTGCTAATCTTACTGGTGAAAATTGCCAGAGTCAATCAAAGCCATTCTCAGGAGAAATCGATATCTTGGATATATGGTTTAGAACTACTTGCTATAACAGGACCAAAAACGGGGCAAAAGAAGGCGGCGGCCTTTGATCACTTGGTTACCAAAATAGGGTAATATATTTTGGCACTTTCAATTGAATGATACCTTTACCAATTTCGTACAAAACTATGTTCTATATGACGATGCTGGGAAAGAAAGAACAGTTAACTTATAAAGAAAGAACATCTTTTTAGTCATTCAGACATAGCTACTACTACTACTACTAACAACTCACCGCTGCACCAAGCCGCCTGAGGCCAACACAGCTACGCACGATCCTCTTCCATCCCAATCTATTCAAAGCCTCCCTTTTTACACACTCCTAGGAAGTTCCCATTCTCTTTAAATCTTTCTTTATGACGTCCTCTCACCCCAGACGAGGACGACTTGCTTTCCGTTTAGCCCTAGACGGTTGGATGAATAGGACAATCTTCTGTAATCTTTCATCCTTCATCTACACAAAGTGCCCTAGCCATCTCTAACTTTCTTTCATTATAGCCTTAGAAAGCTAAATTTAACCACATTTTTCGTACAGCCTACTGTTTGAAATACGGTCTTGGAAATACTGTTTGAAATACTGTTTGAAATACTGTTTGACATACTGTTTGAAATACGGTCAGTCAGTCTTCATCCGCTTTTCGGAGTGGCCATGTTTCAGAGCCATATTTGACCATTGTCATCACTGTAGCTTCTAATATTCTAATCTCGGTTTGCAGACTTATCTCCCTATTCTTCCAAACTTTTTTTTAACTATGTGGCACTTCTCAATTATTAACCCAAGAGTGAAAATGTGGACGACACATCCTCTACCTTTTCTAAAACCACACTGTTCTTCTCTTAAAACTTTGTCTACAGTATCTCTCAGTCTAAAAAGTATCATATTACTAAGTAATTTGCTATCTACAGAGACCAGACTAATAATTACCACACTCATTCTTGTCACCTTTCTTATAAAGTGGCTTAATTAAAGTTTTCCTAAACTCTATAGGTACTTCCCCTTTTTCAGAAATCATATTTATAATTTTCAGTAGCTTATTTAATCATTCAACTTAGTCATTGTAAATATTTAATCACAAAATTAATTTACTTTCTATCAAAAGAATCAAATTCTTTTGCTGATTTTAAATATGTTTCATTAAGTTTAGTCTTACCCATCAAAGGTTAGGAGCCTGAGAAGATTTGCCTGATTTTCGAAAAAAGGGGAAGAAACCCTAAAAGTCATAGAATCTTAATGAAAATCACACCAACAGATTCAGCGTATCAGAGAACCCCACTCTAGATGTTTCAACCTCCTATCTAACAAAACGGGGAATTTTTTTTTTCCAGAAATAAGATCAAGAATGCGTGTTTATTTGTTTGTTTGTATTTTTACCCCATGGGTTATCGTATCGACCCAGTGGTCTTAGAATATCGCAAGAGGGCTCATTCGAACGGAAATTAAAATTCTGCCCTTTTTAAGTGATCAAAAAATTAGAGGCTAACTAGGCAGCCTTCGATGCCCCTTTTTTTCTCAAAATGGTCCGATCAAAATTTTGAGATTGCCATTTCGTTCAGCATAGTTGAAAGACCGAAGACCTATGTCCTTCGACAGATCAAGAACCCCCCCCCCCACAGCCCTTGGGTAAAGGTGTTTAATTTACAAAATCTGATCATTGTTTATGTATAGTATCTTTTATTGCGAAGTATGCTTACATTTTTCGGGGGGGGGATTTTCTGCTGGTGGATTTTCCAAGGGGATACTTTTCCATTTAGAGGGTAGGTTGGGGTAAATTTTTCAGGAGAAATTTACACTAGGGGAGTTTGCCAGAATTCCTCTACGACATTCTTCTTATGTTTTGCTTTCTCATTGTCGACTAAATTTTACGCGTCGAGGTGTTAGGGTTATTGTCCGGGGTAAATTTCCACTAGGATTGAATTGTCTAGAGAATAAATCTGTGAGGAGGAGGGATTTATCCGTGGAGGTGTAGCCAGATTTCCTAGTATTATTTAAAAAATAATTTGAAATTAAATTAAAAAACAAGGTTTTCAACTGAAAGTAAGGAGAAACATTAAAAGTTAAAACGAACAGAAATTATTACGTATATGAGGGAGGTTGCTCCTCCTCAACACCTCGCTCTTTACGCTAAAGTTTAAATTCTGTCCCAATTAATAGTAAAATAACAGTAAAATATTGTACTGACATGTTAAAAATAGAGAGGGAGTAGTCAATCTGAACTTGGCCCAGTTAAAGATAGGAATGGGGCCGCAATTAGCGATAAGGAAAAAACTAAAGAGAGATGGGCCGAACATTCTGAGAATTTGCTTAACAGAGATAGAGTTACAGGTCAATATATAGAGTAAGATGAAAGGCTTTATGATACCTTGGATTTGAAAAAAGATCTGTATTGAGAGGAAGAACCAGCGACAGTTCAAAAAGAATTAAAAAATAATAAGGGTCCAGGTACTGAAAGTGTGGTAAATGATTTTATTAAATATGGTGGCTCTGAGGTTAGAAATAAGTTACTGAAAGATTACGAATACGATTTTTGAAAATGGGGAAGTAAAAAACGATTTAAGGAAAACCTTAATTAAGCCTATAAGAAAGGTGATAAAAGTGAGTGTGGTAATTATCGAGGCATTAGTTTGGTCTCTGTAGGTAGTAAATTACTTAGTAATATGATACTTTTTAGACTGAGAGATACCATAGACAAAGTTTTTAAGAGAAGAACAGTGCGGTTTTAGAACAGGTAGAGGATGTGTCGACCAAATTTTCACTCTTAGGCTAATAATTGAGAAGTTCCTGAGTTTTCAAACAGCTTTGGTCCTCAATTTTATAGATTATGAGCAAGCGTTCGATTCTGTTGATAGAAGAGCTTTAGTAAAGTTTTATCCTTGTATGGTATACCAGACAAATACATTAACGTAATTAGTGCTATGTACGAGAATAACACTGCTGCGGTTAAGGTAGGAAATGAGGTTAGCAGCTGGTTTTGTATTAAGTCAAGAGTTAAGCAGGGTTGTGTTCTATCCATCCCCCTTTATATGGATTATTTTGATTGACTTTGCTTAAGGAGCACAGGAAAGGCAATGGGAGACCACGGAATCAAATGGGGAGGAAAAAGCCTCCTGGACTTAGATTATGCTGATGATTTAAGCATCCTAGAAAATATGAGCAAAATGAATGAAGTTTTAGAGGTTTTGCGAGTTCAGGGTGCTAGAATAGGTTTGAAAGTTAATGTTAAGAAGACTAAGTCGCTAAGCCTAGGAATAAGTGAAGATGAAAAGGTGACGTTGGGTAACGAAAAGATTGATCAGGTGGACAGCTTCACTTACTTTGGTAGTATTATTAGTAAAGACGGTGGGAGCAGTGAAGATGTTAAGAGTAGAATAGCCAAAGCTCAGGGTTTTTCACAATTAAAAAAAGTTTTGAAGAATAGGAAGATAAGTCTGGAAACCAAAATTAGAATATTAGAAGCTACAGTGATGACAGTGGTCAAATATGGCTCTGAAGCATGGGTGCTCCGAAAAGCGGAAGAAGACTTGCTAGATGTTTTCCAGAAAAATTGCTTAAGGATTGTTCTGGGTGCCCGGCTGACTGACCGTATTTCAAACAATAGGTTATACGAAAAATTTGGTTCAATACCGCTCTCTAGGGCCATAATGAAAGAAAGGTTGAGGTGGCTAGGGCACGTTGTGGGGATGAAGGCTGACAGATTGCCAAAGATTGTTCTTTTCGGTCAACCGTCTAGGAATAAACGGAAAGCAGGTCGTCCTCGTCTGGGGTGGGAGGATGTCATAAAGAAAGATTTAAAGGAAATGGGAACTTCGTGGGCGGGTGTAGAAAGGGATGCTTTGAATAGATTAGGATGGAGGAGGAGCGTTCGTAGCTGTGTTGGCCTCAGGTGGCTTGGTGCTGCGGTGAGTTGTTAATAGTAGTCGTCTTTAAGGATAACTCCTGAAACACTGTTTGTTTAATTAGAACAATCAGAAGCTTTTTTTAGAAGTACTAAGATAATTTAGCGTAAATAGCGAGGTGTTGAGGAGAAGCAACCCCCCCTCCCCGCATATACGTAATAATTTCTGCTCGTTTTAAGTTTTAATGTTGCTCCTTACTTTCAGCTGAAAAAAGATTGTTTTTTTACTTAATTATTTAATTGATCTCAGGAATGGCTACGGGTATTCAATTGAAACTTTCATGGAACACTAGGGTGGACGTTAAACAAAATTAAAAGATACTGCTTGCATCAAGGTAGCCAAGACGGCATATCTTCAATATTTCAAGAACTGTTAGGGAAGGGCGTCAAGTTGAAACTTTCCGAGAATGTTGAGTGGAACGTTGAATTTAATCAGATACTACTTTCTGCATTCCTGTTTTCAAAAGGGCATATCTCTAATATCTCAGATCAGCTGATGGTATTAAGTTGAAAATTTCAGGCATTGTTGAACTAAATCAAGAGATACTATGTACATCCAGCTTGTAAAAATGATGTTTGCAATACCTTAGCTTGGGGTGTTAAATCAAAAAATATTCAGAGAATGTTAAGGGGGATGAAAAACTCGATCAAAAGACATTATATGTATCCGGTCGTCAATAGGGTGCATTTGCGATATTTCAGGAACGACTAAAGGTATGCACTTAAAACTTTCAAGGAATATCAAGGAGGATTTTGAAATAAATCAAAAGACGCTAATTAGAAATAATAAATTAGGACTTGACATTTTAATTCTTAAGTCGAGGACATGAAAAACTTGAGAAATATTCATTAATTGTACCAAGATTAAAACTTCGGTATTCAAAATCGAACATAAATTGATTTAAAAAAAACTTTTCATAAAAGAAGTTTTTCAAAGAAAATTTAAGAGTTTGAAAAATCACTACAGGTCTAAAGTTAAAAAAATTAAACTTTAGACCAGTAGAAGTAAAGTTCTATAACAATTCAACCTCAAAGTGACAAGAATGTACTATTAAAGAACAAATATAACTTAAAAGAAACAGAAATTAAAATCAATGCTTTAAATAAATTTGACTTAAATAATTAATTTAAGAACATTATTGACTGAATAATGTAATTCCAAGAACAGGTTAGTCGGGTAAATTTACAGTCTTCTGTCAGGACTTTCCTTTGTCCCCCTTTCTACGATTTCTTCAGGAGAACAATGCACATTTTAGGTGGTAATTTTGCCCCTTCCTCCCCAGCAATGCAATCGTCAAATGTTAAAGCTTCTAAGCTAAAACAGCTTCCAAGTTCGTCGGGAGAATTGAATTATTATAGATAGAAAAACGAAATATTTTAGTGATTCATTTTCATTTGTGACTACAGCTATGACTATGATTTTCTAATTATATTTCATTGCGTATCAAAGAGAATGATGAACTTATGAGAGTTGTATCTTTTTGTCTTCGCATGGAAAGAACGGGATTCGAAACTGCTAAAGTCAATTATGATGTAGCGTCTTGTGACTTCATTAAAGAAATAGAAACTTTTAAAGTAAATTGGATATTTTATGAGATTAATTTACAATATATTAGCATTTACAGAAAATTCCCTGTAAGTGAAATCAACATTTTAATTTTCAGGAGTTATTTAAAATAAAAAAAACGCGGTTCAAAATTTAAAACCTACCATTTGCTGTCGTCTTTGTCAACCAGCATCCAGCACTAATTGTGACAGGAGTTCGTCCTTACCGGATGCACTTATTGCTTTTGCTGATGACTGTACTCTTGGCACAGCGGGTAGAACTGAGTCTGATCTTCGTTCAAAGATAAATGCCCTTTTTGAAAGAGTTATTTTGATATAGGTTATCTTGCCTTAAATGTCGGGAAGTCATTTTTTCTTATTTTTTCGAGTTTCAACGGCTTGCCCTGACTTAAATGAAATACACGTATCAAGAGGTTCTCTAAGTAGGCCTAAGGATCGTTACGTTCGATTCCTAGGCATCTTACTTGACGAAAATCTTTCCTCCAAGCATCATATTGACCTGATTAAAATGAAAGTCTCCAGGAGTCTTAAAATCCTTAGAAAGCTCAAACACATATTTCCAGAGTCAATTCTTAGAATCTTGTTCTACAGCCTAGTTCAGTCTTATGCTTCATATTGCTCTCTTATTTGGATTTCAACTTTTTTTTTGTCTTTGATACCACTTTTAAAAATAAATAGTTAATTAAGGAATCTTATTAAAGAAACTGATTGATCTTCACTTAAACCCTTGCTTGATTTGAAATCTCTCTATTTTCTTTCTTGTTCTTCTTTCATATTTTTACAGTTGCACGGCCATCTTCCTGCTGCTCTGTGTAATAATATATCTTTTGTTTTTGATCAATCGACTTATCCTCTCCGCACTTCCAGCAATTTACAGATTCTTCATACTCCATCAGTGAGGTCTGACTTCAACCCTCTGACAACTTGCAACAGGATTTGGGGCACGCACCCTGTGTCTGCACGAAGCTGCCACTTGTTTGGTATCTTCAAAAATTATGTTAAAGATTTTCTAGCTAGTAATTAAGCTTTTTTTCGGTTTCCCTTAGAGTTGATGTCTCTGGATTGAATTGGATTTGAGTTGGTGAATTCATGTGTTATCCCCTGCCTAGCTTGTCATTCTGGGGATTATTAAGGTGGGCGACTGGATTTTTTTTTTGGACTTTGTTTATATAATTTTTTTTTGTTGGTATTTTTTTCTCCCCTGTTCTTTCCCGGCCATGGAGTCTTATAGGGGAGATTTTGTTGATTTAGTTTTTTGTTTATGATTTTTTTTTGTTAAATAGAGAACTCACTCACTCAATCACTCACTATGTAGATTGGTAAATCCAAAAACTCCGATAGAGAGATAGAGATAGAGAGAGAGAGAGAGAGAGAGAGAGAGAGAGAGAGTTAGAGAGAAATAGACAGAGAAAGATACAGATAGCTAGAGAGAGAGAGAGAGAGAGAGAGAGAGAGAGAGAGAGAAGAGAGAGAAATAGAAAGAGAAATACGGGTCTTTGAGCATCACCTTGAGCACAGGAATACAATTAAAAAGAAAAGAAAGAGAAAAAATTCTGCACTTGCTCATAACCTAATTAATTTAAATTTTGTATTTAATTAATTAAAAAAACTTTTTCCACAAAATAAGTTTTTCAAAGAAATGTAAAGAACTCCATTAAACCAAAAATGAGCAAAAATAAAATCAAATAATCTACCAAGCGTGAAACTCCCACAAATCAGCATCGATAAATAAATGAAACCCAAAACGAATAGAAATTGCAATAAATAGCCGGGTCAAACTCAAAACGAGCAGAAATTAACATGAGTAGGGCTCAAGACCCCTATGCCTTCCCAAGGCAAGAACATAATTTGCACTTTACTGAAAAAATATAAATGTTTATACTTTTATAACTTTCATAAATCAAATAATATTAACATTTTGTTTAACAAATATCAGTATATGTATATTAAACTGACAATGCACATTCATTTGTATTTTCAGTATGGAAGGGACGGCATAATGTGATTGAAACCTTATAGAAAACAAACAAGAACAAAATATGTAACTTTAACGTCACTCCTAAGAATTGGTGAATTTGATTTCACCCGGTTTCAAACTTAGTATCTTTTAATCCTTATTGGTTTTGGCAAAATCACTCGATGGAGAAGATTCGTCTTCGCTCGTGATTTATCTCTCCCAGAAACTGATGCTTAGGATCTGGTCTGCTGGTAAGGGCTTTTGGAACGAGTTCAAAAGTTGTCACAAGCAGCTGAGCCAAAACGAATACATCCCCTCTCCGTAATTGGAAAGATTCGTAAGCTTGATTCTAACCGTCACGCCTGTGCCAGTTACCCAACAAATAATGAAAGGAAGGAAAGAAGAAAGAAATCCCAACGCATCAAACTTCTTTTTATGAAAAGAGATACAAGCCATGGACGACCATAAGCCTGCCTAAGTAAAGGAAGGCTTTTGGTCGTCCATGCGCTGCCTAAGTAAAGAACGATGGGGACACAATGTATTATTTTGCTTTTGCTCCATACCCGGGCACTTCGTATCGAAGAAGTTGTCGTAGGAACTCCAAAAAGGGCTCATTTGATTGGAAATTGGAGTGGCTAGTGCCCTTTTTAATAGTCTAAAGTGATTGGAGGGCAACTAGCCCCCCCCCACGCCCATCATTCCCCCAAACACATCCAATACAAATTTTAAGATTCCCATTTGATTCAGCGTAGTTTATTTCTAGATAGAAAATATGTTTTTGAGGAGGACACTCCCCCACAACCCTTGGGGCAAGGGTTTTAAGTTATGCCCTGAGGGCATATAAGAAAGATGTTGGCACAATGTATAACTTATTATTTTTTCCTTTTGAGCTGGACACTTCGTATCGAAGAAGTTGTCGTAGTAACTTCAAAAAGGGCTCATTCAATTGCAAATTGTAGTGGCTTGTGCCCTTTCTAATAATCGAAAGTGACTGTAAGGCAACTAACACCCCTTCCATGCTAACCATTTCCCGAAACACATCCAATCAAAATTTTGAGATAGCCATTTTATTCAGCGTAGTTGATTTCCAGATAGAAATTTTGTTTTAAGGAGGACACTCCCCCAAAGCCTTCAGAGCAAGGGTTGTAAGTTATGCCCTGGGGGTGTATAATGTTTTTATAGAAGGCTTTGTCGTAGAAACTTAAAAAAAGGCTCATTCGATTGGAAATTCAAAGGGCTAGTGCCATTTTTAATAAACGAAAGTGATTGGAGGGCAACTAGCCCCCCCCCCACGCCCATCATTCCCCCAAACACATCCAGTCAAAATTTTGAGATTGCCATTTTGTTCAGCGTAGTTGATTTCTAGACAAAAAATATGTTTTTGAGGAGGACACTCCCGCACAACCCGAGGGTTTTAAGTTATGCCCTGAGGGCATATAAGAACGATGTTGGCACAATTTATAACTTTTTTTTTTTTTTTGCTTTAGAGCTGGAAACTTCGTATCGAATAAGTTGTCGTAGTAACTTTAAAAAGGGCTGATTCAATAGGATATTGGAGTGGTTTCGGTCCTTTTTAATAGTCAAAAGTGATTGGAAGGCAACTAACACCCCTTCCACGCTCACCATTTCCCGAAACACATCCAATCAAAATTTTGGGATAGCCATTTTGTTCAGCGTTGTTTATTTCCTGACAAAAATTATGTTTTGAGGAGGACACTCCCCCACAGCCCTCAGAGCAAGGGTTGTAAGTTATACCCTGGGGGCATGTAAGGTTTTTACAGAAATCGTTGTTGTAGAAACTTCAAAAAACGCTCATTCGATTAGAAATTCAAAGGGCTAGAGCCCTTTTTAATAGTCGTAAGTGATTGGAGGGCAACTAACCCCCCTCTCACGCCAATCTTTCCCCCAAACACATCCAATCAAAATTTTGAGATAGCCATTTTATTTAACTTACTTTTAAGTTCTGAAAATTAGATTTTATGGGATGACGACCCCCTTAGAGCCCTTTAAAGCTCCTTGTTTTCCAGAAAGAAATAAAGAAGTCCTTAGACCTTAGCTAATATTTTGATACATTGTCCTTAAATTTGTGGGCCTAAAATTTAAAGGTTCACCTAAGAGTTTCAAAAATTTGCAAATGTTTCAAACTACCCCCCCCCCCAAAAAAGGTAATAAAATATTCTAGATACAAAAGCCCGAAGATAGGAACCCCTTGCCTCAGGAATTCCATTTGAAAGCCTCTGGGTTTGATCCGCTGGAATTACTTTCTGCTTCAGAGGTAAATTATTCAGGGAGCTTAAAGGGCCAATACAAATTACGAAAGGGCATGTTTTAGCAAGACACGGCATTATCTGTATCCACATTGTTTTGTTTAATTCATAGATATGTCACTTCAAGGGAATATCAAGTCTAACTTCTAACAATTGAAATTTTTCAAGTATTACGATGGTTTTTTTTTGTCTTTTGAATAATTTTGTACCTCCTAAATACCTTTTCCATCCCAAAAACAAGCAAACATGCCCAGGTAATCTCTGTATGACAATAGCATCAAAAGCTTGTCAAAACTCTGTTTGACACCCAAAGGGGGCTCATCCAATTGGAAATCGAGAATTCTAGTGCCCTTTTTAAGGGTTAAAATGGATTGGAAGGCAACTAACACCCCTTCCACTCCCACCATTTCCCCAAACACATCCAATCAAAACTTTGAGATAGCCACCTTGTTCTACGTAGCTGATTTCCAGATAGAAATTATGTTTTTGAGGAGAAAGCCCACAACCTTCAGGGCATGCGTTGTATGTTATGCCCTGGGGCATGTAAGGTTTTTATACAAAGCTTTGTCGTAGAAACTTCAAAAAGGGATCAGTCGATTGGAAATTCAAAGGGCTAGTGCACTTTTTAATGGTCGAAAGTGATTGGAGGGTAACTAAGCCCCCCCCCACCTCCTCACACCTACCTTTTCCCCAAGCACATCCAATCTAAATTTTTAGATAGCCATTTTGTTCAACGTAGTTGAAAACTCTGAAAATTAGGTCTTTCCAAGGCCAGAACATAATTTGCACTTTATTGAAAAAAATATAAATGTTTTTACTTTTAGAACTTCAGTAAAACAAATAATATTAACGTTTTGATTACTAAATATCAGTATATGTATATTAAACTGACAATAAACATTCATTTGTATCTTTTCAGTAGAGTGCAAATTATGTTCTGGCCTTGGGAAGGCATAGGGGTTTTGAGCCCAACTTATGTTAATTTCTGCTCGTTTTGAGTCTGACTCGGTTATTTATTGTAATTTATGTTCGTTTTGGGTATCATTTATTTATCGATGCTGATTTGCGGTAGTTTCGCGCTTAAAAGATTATTTGACCTTATTTTTTGCTCATTTTTGGTTTAATAGAGTTCTTTACTTTTCTTTGAAGAACTTATTTTGTGGAAAAAGTTTTTTAAATTAATTCCTGTTCGTTATATATTGACATAGTCTTATCTGGGAAAAAGAAAACAATACTTTAAATCTTTTCGTTTTTGTAAGACTTTATAGTTTGGCCTGCTATTTTTATGCTGGAGAAGAATTTTCAGCAATTTTTGACAAGATACACCCTTTTAAAAATCTGGACGCAAATAGTAGTGTTTAATTTAGTTTCATACCTCCTCTAGCTTACCTGAAATTGAAAACTTGATACCATTCGCAAAAAAATCTCTTTACTTTCTTTGATAGCTTAAATACACTTACGCTATTTTGACTTGGTTAAATTTTAAGATCAGAAGTAGCCCCGAAAGTTTGAGCATAATACACTCAGTCATTCTTGGTATACTGCTGAGATGCCTTATTGGGAATTAGAATTAACACAGTGCATTTTGATTTAATCTTAAGGCAACATTTAGTTTTTGAACATAATGGGCAAATGCGAGGGTGGGCATGGGAGGGTGATTAGTTGCCCTCCAATCACTTTTGACTATTAAAAAGGGCATCAACCCTATCTATTTTCAATCGAATGAGCCCTTTTCGAAGTTCCTACGGCAACTCATTCGATAAGAAGTGCCCTGGTCTAAAACAACAACAACAACAAAAAATAATACATTATACCCACATTGATCTTTACTATAAAAATATCAAGCCTTCCAATTACTTTCGACTATTGAAAAGGGCGACTATTAAAAAGGCCTTTCGATTTCCATTCGAATAACCCTTTTTGCGTTTCCACGACAACACTTTCTATAAACACCTTATATGCCCCCAGGGCATAAATTACAACCCTTACATTAAGGGCTGTTAGGATGGTTTTCGTCCTCTAAGACATAATGTCCAAAACTTTTAACTACGTTAAACAAAATAGCTGTCTCAAAATTTTATTTGGATGTGCTTGGGGAAATGGTGGGCGTGAGAGGGGCGTTAATCGCTCTCCAATCACTTTCAACTGTTAAAAAAGGCACCAGCCCTTTCAATTTCCAATCAAATGAGCCCTTTTTAAGTTTCTACGACAACGCTTTCAACAAAACCTTATATACCCCCAGGGCATAGCTTACAACCCTTGCCTACAGGGTTGGAGGGGGGGGTGCCATCCTCAAGGACCTAATTTCCAAAACTTTCTACTACTACTACTAACAACTCACCGCAGCACCTAGCCGCCTGAGGCCAACACAGCTACGCACGCTCCTCCTCCATCCCAATCTATTCAAAGCCTCCCTTTTTACGCCCGCCCATGAAGTTCCCATTTCCTTTAAATCATTCTTTATGACATCCTGCCACACCAGACGGGGACAACCTGCTCTCTGTTTAGCCCTAGATGGTTGGCCAAAAAAAAACAATCTTCAGTAATCTGCCATCTTTCATCCGCACAACGTGCCTTAGCCACCTTAACCTTTCCTTCATTATAGCCCTAGAGAGCAGTATTGAACCCCATTTTTTTTGTACAGACTATTGTTTGAAATATGGTCAGTCAGCCGGGTACCCAAAACAATCCTTAAGCAATTTCTCTGGAAAACATCTAGCAAATTTTCATCCGCTTTTCGCAGCGCCCATGCTTCAGAGCCATATTTGACAACTTTCATCACTGTAGCTTCTAATATTCTAATCTAGGTTTGCAGACTTATCTTCCTATTCTTCCAAACTTTTTTTAAACGTTGAAAAAACACCTTGAGCCTTGGCTATTCTACTTTTGACATCTTCACTGCTCCAACCATCTTTACTAATAATACTACCAAGGTAAGTGAAGCTGTCCACCTGATCAATCTTTTCATTACCCAACATCATCCTTTCATCTTCACTTGTTCCTAGCCTTAGCGACTTGGTCTTCTTAAAATAAATTTTTAAACCTTTTTGAGCACCCTGAGTTCGCAAAACCTCTAAAATGTCATTCATTTTGCTCACACTTTCATCTAGGATTCTTAAATCCTCAGCATAATCTAAGTCCAGGAGAATTTTTCCTCCGTGGTCTGCCATTGCCTTTCCTGTACTCCTTAAGACAAAGTCCATCAAAATAATCCATATAAAGGGGGATAGAACACAACCCGCTTAACTCCTGATTTAATACAAAACCAGCTGCTAACCTCATTTCCTACCTTAACCGCAGCAGTGTTATTCTCGTACATAGCACTAATCACTTTAATGTATTTGTCTGGTACACCATACAAGGATAAAACTGAGGACCAAAGGTGTTTGAAGACTCAAGCACTTTTCGATTATTAACCTAGGAGTGAAAATTTGGTCGACACATCCTCTACCTTTCCTAAAACCGCACTGTTCTTCTCTTAAAACTTGTCTACGTCATCTCTCAGTACGTTCAACAAAATGCTTATCTGAAAATTTTGATTGGATGTGCTCGAAGGAATGGTGGGTGTGAGAGGGGGGTTAGTTACCCACCATTGACTTTCGTCTATTAAAAAGAGCACTAGCCCTCTCAATTTCCAATTGAATGAGCCCCTTTTGAGTTTTTTACGACTACTCTATCTATAAAAACCTTATATGCCCCCATAACTTACAACCTTTGCCCAGGGGGCTCTGGAGGGAGGGGGTTTGTCATCCTTAAAAACATAATTTCCAGAACTTTCAACTACGCTGAACAAAATTGCTATCTGTAAACTTTGAATGAATGTTTTTGGGGAAATGGTGGGCGTGAGAGGGGGTTAATTACTCTCCACCCACTTATGACTATTAAAACGAGCAATTTCAATTTCCAATCAAATGAGCCCTTTTTGAAATTTCTACAACAACTTTCTATATAAACCTTAAATGCCCCCAGGGCATAACTTACAATCCTTGCACTGAGTGCTCAGAGGGGGGTTATCATCCTAAAAGACCTAATTTCAAGAACTTTCAACTACGTTGAACAAAATGGATATCTCAAAATTTTGATGGGATGTGTTTGGGAAAATGGTGGGCGTAAGAGGGGATGTGGTTGCCCTTCAATCACTTTCGACTATTAAAAAGGGCACTAGCCATTTGAATTTCCAACCAAATGAGCCCTTTTTAAAGTTTCTACGACAAAGATTTCAATAAAAACCATATTTGCCCCCTGGGCATAACTTATAACACTTGCCCTGAAGACTGTGTGGGGGGGGGAGTATCCTGCTTAAAGGTATAATTTCCTGAACTTTAAACTGCGTGGAATAAAATGGCTATGTCAAAATTTTGATTGGATTGGTTTGGGGAAATGGTTGGCGTGGAAGGGGTGTTAGTTACCTTCCAATTACTTTCAGCTATTAAAAGAGGCACTAGCCCTTTGAATTTCTAATCGAATGAACATTTTTTGAAGCTTCTACAACAACGCTTTTTATAAAAACCTTAAATGCCCCCAGAGTATAACTTACAATCCTTGCCCTGAGGGCTGTGGAGGAGTTTTCTCCTCTAAAACACAATTTCTATCTGGAAATCAACTACGCTGAACAAAATGGCTGTCTCAAAATTTTGATTGGATGTGTTTCGGGAAATGCTGGGCGTGGAAGGGGTGTTAGTTGCCTTCCAATCACTTTCGACTATTAAAAAGGGCACAAGCCACTCCAATTTCCAATTCAATGAGCCCTTTTCGAAGTTCCTACGACAACTCCTTCGATAGGAAGTGCCCAGGTATGGAAAAAAAATAAAATAATAATACATTGTGCCAACATCATTCTTTAATTAGGCAGCGCTATTGCAATGCCTATGATATTGTTACTTTGATACCAGTTTTGATACTTTGATGAACATTTGATTTTTTTAAAAAAAAGTTTGATTTTGAAATAAGGACCTTTTAAAAACTTGAAACTTTTTGCAATCAAAAACGAAAAAAAATTAATTTTAAAATTTTTTTTTGAAAAATCTGTTTTTGAAAGAAAAGTAAAGGCCATTTTATATTAAGCTCAGCAGGTACAATAACCTGTTAGTATTCAAAAACTTTAGTATTTAAGCGGGGGCAGCACCTGATGTGCGAAATGATATCTGTTGGTTTTAAATTTTGGTGTTGCTTCTTATTTTCAGTTGAATAAATACTTGTTTCTTTTATTTTTATCAAATAAAAAAGAACAAGTTTTTTCAACTGAAAGTAAGGAGCAACATTAAAACTTAAAACGAATAGAAATTATTGCATATATGAGGGGGTTTTCCCCCTAGTCAATACATCGCTCCTTACGCTAAAGTTCGAATTTTGTTCGAATCATAAATCCCTGATTCACAAAGGCTGTTTAATAAGAATAGATAGCTCTTTTGAAAGTACAAAATTTAGTGTAAAGAGCGAGGTATTAACTAGGAGGCGAACCCCCTCATATACGTAATAATTTTTGTTCATTTTAAATTTAATGTCGCTCCTTACTTTCAGTTGAAAAAAATTGCTTTTTATTTAATTTCTGATTATTTTTTTAATAATGCTGGGAAATCCGGTGCCCCTTCATAGAAATGCATCTTCCCCCAAGGAAACATCTTCCATGGAAAGATGTTTCCAACGTAGCCCCCTCCCTGGACACCTACCCCCCTAGAAAAAATCTCTCCTGAAAACGTCTGTATACTTCCCAATAATCAATACTATACGTAAACAATGGGTACAGTTCATAACTTGCAGCCCTTCCCCCGGCAACTGTGGCGGACAAAGTCATTTTGAAAGACATATTTATTAAATTTCGACTATGCTGAACAAAATACATATCTCAAAAATTTGATTGGGTAACTTTGGGAAAAAATTAGCGTGGGAGAGGGCCAAGTTGCCCTCCAATTTTTTGGTCACTTAAAAAGGCCACTAGAACTTTTAATTTCCGTTCGAATGAGTCCTCTCAAGATATTCTCGGACTACTGGATCGATACGATCACCTCTGGGAAAAAAACAACAACAACAAAAAGAAAATAAATAAACACCCATCTGTGATCTTTCTTCTCGCAAAAAAATACAAAGTCCACATTTTTGCAGATAGGAGCTTGAAACATCTACAGTAGGGTTTTCTATTATGCTGAATTACGTGGTTTGATTTTACTTAAGTTTCTGTCACCTTTAGAGGGTGTTTCCCCCTTTTTCGAAAATAAGCAAATTTTTTCAGGTTCGTAACTTTTGATGGGTTAGACCAAATTTGATGAAACTTATATATTTGAAATCAGCATAAAAATCTAATTCTTTTGATGATCTACTTGTACCAAAAATCAGTTTTTTAGAGTTTCGGTTACTATTGAGCCGGGTCGTTCCTTACTTACAGTTCGTTACGACGAATTACTTGATCATAACTAATGTCAATGCTATTCCCTGAGTATATTATTACCTTTTAGTATCCCAGATCAGGATATAAGTCATAGTTATTTAGTTTAATATGTGGTTTGAAATAGACATGTTCTTTCAATTTGCCCCTTACTTGCTATTTTTCAACGGAAAGTAAGAAGCAACATTAAAACTCAAAAAGAACAGAAACTATAGATGTATGAGGGTAATATCAACTATTTGCCGTCTGTACAGGAGTATACCATCTCTTACTGCCTACTCGCCGTCTAAAAAACAGTAAATAGTTGCAAATATCTTCTACATATTTGTGAGTTTTCAACAACAGAAAAAAAATTAGCCGAGCTTCTCTATTTTTGTTGTCGCTTCTTTTTTTGTTTTGTTTTGGTTTTGTAAAAAAAAACACTTAGGCTCAAGTATTTACCTTCTATACAACTGTTTTATTTACTTTCACCATACCTTACTACCATCATATTGCCAGAGCGTCAGCCTGTATTTCAAGAACAGTGCAAGAGGGCATATATTTGGGGCTTCTCAGCAACAACAAAAAATTATAAGCTGAGCTTCGTCAATTTTTTTTTCTGTTTATAAATGTCTACAATGACCCAACCTAACCTTGCATAGCTTACTGAGCCCCTAGCTTACTCGATTTCTGTACAAGAAATATTAATTAAAACCTTTAAAAATCCAAAAAATATTAGAAGAAAAAAGAAGTACCAGCGAACAACTGGGCAATTGCTTCTGGATCCGCTGTTGCTTCAATATGGCAAGGCTGTTGAGTATACAGAGATCCATACAAAGGATGAGTCATTCTTGAAACCCACGTGACTAATTAAAAACAAAACTCAACAAAGATGATTCACACACACACACAAAACCAAAAGCAATACTAGACTTGGTGATTGAGCCGGGAAAGTTTTCATAGGAGAGATGCGCGCGCCCCCTCTAGCTTTCAATTTCTAAGCTGTCTTTATTACATCCTTAAGGATTTTCTTACAGTTCTATCACCAGTCTTAGAGAAGAAATATTAGAAGAGTTGGAACAAATAAAGCTGAGATGTCTAAAAGAGCCCTAGATCACTTACAGTTAAAGAAAAAAATATTCATATCCTTTTTAATTCCATGAGTGTAGCCAGGAGGTTGAATAGGGCTGGCCACATGGATATTTAAAGTTTCCGAACAAGCGGAAAATCAGAGCATAGGCCATGGCTCATAAATATTCTTCGGTTAAATGGATTATAGTTGTAAATTTTCCCCAGCTTTGAGGCTCATGTTCCATGACTTTTGATTCAGTACTCAAGTAACAAGCGGTACTAAATCGCGGAAAATACGTTAAAAATCATGGAGTGTAAGCTTTTAAGTTTTTAATACAGTAAACTCTTGATAACTCGAACCACGATAACTCAAAAACAATCTAAGTAGATGAAAAAACTATGCATAACTCGAAATAGTTTTGCTATTATATTCTACCTCTGTAAGTCCTTAGTGACCCTGAAATTACCTCTTTTACTCAAAATTCAGTAGATAAGTCGTCATTTAGTTTCTGCTTTACCTCCACAAGTCAAAGTATACCTCTGTATTTCGGAGATTTTCCTACGGACCTCTATTAGTCGAAACCCCGGCATGCAGGACTTGCAGTTAGCAACGTGTAAACTTTGATATGCATTAATTTTGTTTAACTTATTTTGGTATCAGATTCTGATAATTTCTATTTCCAAGGAAACTAATTATTATTGGCATTTGAAAGTCAATTACAGACATTTGAAGGCAAAGTCTTGATAACCTTCTTTTAGTTTGTTATAAGACATCTGTAAATTGAAGTCAACTCCGTGTCCACACAAAAAAAAATCAGAGGAGGGGTGAACTTGTATGCATTTCTTACTAGAGGGGGGCGTAGAATTAAATAAAATGAAAAAAAACTATTTTTTAACAGAGGTAATACAGTTTTTTAATTTTATAAATGTTATACTTTTTGTACACTTTGTGGTCTTGTACTTTTGTGTAACCCCTCAAAGCTTAATTCTCTGAGCAAAGAGCATTGGAAACTGATAAAAAAGTAAAATCAAGTGAGTTTAAAAAAATACCATCAAGCTCTACCAAGGAGAATGATATACTTACTTTTAAGTTGAATTTCATTGGGTAGTTTAACTCATATTGTGCCTTCTTAAGATTTCTGTTTTTTAGATAGCCTCCTCAGTAGGATCCTAAGACAGTTTCAATTCAAACAAGAAATATTAGCAAAGTTGCATCCTTTTTGCGGTTTTATTCCTGTTTTTCTGAAACCACACAAAGTTTCAAATGGGAATAGCTTTGAAACTCTAAAAAACAGGATTTTGATAACAATAGATATATCAAAAGAATCGGCTTATGTTGTTGTTTTCAAATATATAAGCTTCATTAGCTTAAGTCTTACCCATCAAAGGCTACGAGCCTGAGAAAATTTGCCTAATTTTC
The DNA here is from genome assembly GCF_049724085.1 of Artemia sp. Qi Xiang Cuo. NCBI lineage: Eukaryota > Metazoa > Arthropoda > Branchiopoda > Anostraca > Artemiidae > Artemia > Artemia sp. Qi Xiang Cuo. Next base: position 9,226,892 of record NC_142802.1, on the reverse strand, counting down.
GATATAAAAGGGGAAACACCCCCTAAAATTCAAAGACTCTTAATAAAAAATGACAGAATCAGATTCAGAAAATCAGAAAGTCTTACAGTAGGGGTTACAAGCTTTTATCTTCAAAAATGTGGAATTTGTCGTTTTGTTTTTGCCAGAAGAAAGGTCGCGTATGCGGGTTTTTTTTTATTGTTTTTTTTTTCCAGGGGTAATCATATCGACCACGTGGTCCTAGAATATTCGGAGAGAGCTTATTATAACGGAAAGTAAAAGTTATAGTGCTCTTTTAAAGCGACTGAAAAGATTGGAGGGCAGCTGGGCCCCCTCCCATGCCCATTTTTTCCCCAAAATTATCCGGTCAAAATTTTTAGATAGCCATTTTGTTCAGTATAGTTGATAGATGAGATGATTATGTCTTTAGGCGTAAAAAGCCCCCCCCCAGCAGTTCATGGGGAGAGGCATGTAAGTTAAGAAACTCGCACATTGTTTACGTATAGTATTTGTTTTTTTTTTGTTTTTTTTTATTCTAATATTCACGGCGCCAGGTACTTCAAAGTATCTGATATGCCGCTATTCATTTACCTCTTTCAATGGCCTCGAGGTTTTAAATGTCTATTGAACCTTCTTTTGAAGGTGTCGACAGAGGGATTTGCAGGGATAATATCCCCAGGAAGATCGTTCCAGATAGAACTGCAACGCCGGATGAAGCTGTTCCTCAAGTACTCGGTTTTTGGCGTATCCTCCTTTAGATAATTGGACCGAGCTGTGTGCCTTCGTGTCTGCCTTGTCGGCTGGACAAAGGGGGGCACAATTCGAGAGAGCTCGTCTGAGGGAGACGAATTCATGTACTTGTATAAAACAGCCATCGACGCTACATCAAACCTTTCATTTAGAGGCTGGAGCGATTCTTGTGTAGAGGCGCAGCCCGCCCTATTTTCCCTATTCTGGATCTTCTGAAGTGGTGCCAACAGCGTTTTCGGAGCACCAACAAATAGCGGGCATCTATATTTAGCTATGGGTCTGATGCAAGACTTGTACAGTAGGATGATCGAGCTTGATGGAAGAAGGTTTTTGCAGCAAAGAGTAACTCCCAGCTTTCTTGCCCAGGAGGTTCTCACCCGATCAAGGTGGTTGTTCCAAGAGAGGTCGGTGGAGAAATGAATCCCCAGTAGACGAAGCTCGTCGACTCTCTTCATAGCTTCATTTTTGAAGATGAAACTGGGGTGTTCACGTGGCACCTTTAATCGGGTAATTAGAAGCTCCTTTGTTTTCGATGCACTGAAGTTGATCATCCATGCATCAGACCACTTTTCAATTTTCAAAAGATCCATCTGTAGGGAAAGGGAGGCTTGTGTTGGGTCTTCGTGTTTAGGGACGGCTGAGTGTGTCGTGGTATCGTCGGCAAATTGATGCAGAGGGTTTGCGAGGTTGTCTTTCATGTCGTTTATGTAGATAAGGAAGAGCGTAGGTCCCAAGACACTGCCCTGGGGTACCCCTGCTTTCACTGGATATTCGCGTGAAATAAACCCGTCAAGAACAACCCGCAGTGAACGATCGGAAAGAAAGCTCTTAATCACTTTTGACATACATCCACAAACACCATACACATAGAGTTTTTTTAGCAGTCCACGGTGCCATACTCTGTCAAAAGCTTTCACAATATCGAAGGATAGTAGCCTGATTTCGTATCCCATTGCCAGTAGTTCTATCCACTCCTGATACTGGGCCACTAGGCAGTCTAATGTTGAGCGTTTCTGGCGGAATCCATATTGGCGATCGCCTAGAAGGTCATTTGATTCCAGGTACTGATGAAGTGTTTCATTGGAGACGTTCTCGTAGATTTTGCCAACACAGGATAGAAGGCTAATAGGCATGTAGGAGCCCAGGCTCGTTGGATCGCCATCTGGCTTTAGAGTAGGTATAACATGGGCGGACTTCCATGTTCGTGGGAAGGTTCCGGAGCACAGCCGGAAAAGCAATGACAAGGGTCCAGCTAGTTCGGCATTGCAGGACTTGAGGACAACATTTGGTATGTTGTCAGGACCCGTGGCTTTAGTCACATTCAGATGTTGCAGAATGCGAAGAATCTTGGGAGCAGAAAAGTTCACGCGTTCCAGGACAGTGTCGGTTCGGTCGGAGAATTTTGGCACTTCTCTACCGTCATTGTCTAGATTCGAGAATTTGGCAAAAGCCTTAGCAAGAGCTTCAGCCTTTGCCTGTGGATCTTGTACCACTGTCCTGTTACTCTGGAGAGAAGGAATTGCGGTCCCCTTGGACGACGGTAAAGCCTCCTTGACAATTTTCCACCAACTCTTTTCAGAAGCAAGTTGAAGCTTGGTGGCGAATTTCTCCTTATACTGAACCCGGGACTGCCGAATCGCTCGAACTGCATCTTTGCGTGCATTTGTGAATGCAATTCTGTCCTCTTCGCTCTTTGAAAGTAGCCATCGCTTGTGTGCCTTTTGCTTTGCTCGGATAGTCTTTTTACACTGGGCGTTGAACCGTGGTTTGTCCTTACTGGACACCTGGATCCGATCTGAAAGGATATGCTTTTCGAAAGAGTAAACTATGGGCTGTTGGAACTTTTCTGCAGCTTTCTCTGGGCCTTCCAGGAGGAAGGCTCTCCACTGCTGAGAAAAAAGAGTGTTTCTCAAACCGTCCCAATCATCTCTTTTTTATAGCCAGATTGTTCGTTCATGCTTTACTGGAGGCGGAATACGTAGGCTTCCACGTGCAACGACGGCAACGTGGTCAATGGTGAAAGCATGAGCGTCTACCTTAAAGGAGTCAGGGTGATCCGTAAGGAATAGGTCAAGACGTGATGATCCGTTTGGGCCGTGATACGTTTCGAAATCGACAAGTTGTTCCAGCCCGTAAGAGAGAGACAGATCATACAAGTTCGACCCTTCCCTATCAGAATTTTTGCTGCGAAGCCACACGCTATGATGGACGTTGAAGTCTCCATGAAGGAAAATGGCAGACTTAGCGTACTTGCCTCGGATATATTCAAGGGAGGTTTCAAGTTAGCTGGTAATCTGGTAAGTTGGAGGGTTATACACGGTACCGACAATCACGGATTTATTTGGAAGGGTCACCCTAACCCACAGAGCTTCTTTGCTTGCTGAATCTGGTATGTTCAGTCATGAATAAGGTATATGGCTCTGTATATAAACAGCGACACCTCCTCCTCCTCCGTAATGAATACCGACAGTGCACTTTTGATCCTGCCTGAGGAGTTTGTTTTCATCTATGCCATCCTCAATGCCCTGTATTTCTTGGTTTAGAATGGTTTCAGTGATGCACATGATAGATGGCTTGACCGAGTTCACTAAATGTAGAAACTGGTGAAACTTAGATCTGAGACCTCGTACATTGCAGCGGGCTACCGTAAACAGGTCCGTTTGGATGGTCGGTGGACGTGCTACAGGTCGTCGTCGAAATGGCTGTTTGGTCCGAGGCTTTTTGTTGTTAATCATAACCAGGTAAAAGAAGTTTTGCCAGGTGGTTAGCCCAACAAAGCCCATAAATCCATTGCCATCCATAATTAGACGGGGAACGGTGCCACCTGCCACGCACCTCATTTCCGCATCTTCAACATGGAGGTGGTACCCCATAATGGGTTAGGATTCGGCACAAGAACCCCCACCTATAATACCTATATAATTGTAATTGGGAAGTATATAGACATTCTTTTGTTTAGGGGGGGGGTGCATGGGGTGGACTTCTATGGGGAGAATCTTCCTTAGGGAAGGAAATTTTTGGGTGGCGGTGAATATTCCAGGGTATATGTTATACTGGGGGATTTGATAGAATTACTATACAAAATTCGTTTTAATTGTCTTACATTCTCTTTATCAAATTTTTCACGTGGAGATGTGCCGGGGGAATTTTACAGGGGCTTTTTTCCGCGTGTTTTGTTTTCTGGGAAATAATTTCCACGGAAGGGGGTATTTCTGGAGTGATCGAGAAACCGATTAGAGGTTAAACTCTTATTCAAATGAGTATATGCTAAGGAGAATTTTTCAGGCTGAATCGTCCGCAAGCAATTTTACAGGGAGGGGGATTCTCAGCAAGGATGAACTGTCTGGAGGGAATTTGACGGAGGGTGGTGCACTTTACGTTGGATTAAATTTACACGGAGGAGTTTTCCGTGAAGCGGAGGGGTATATTTCATAGGAGGTGAGCCAGATTTACCGACATTGTTTGAAAAAAAAAACACAGAAATTATTCCTATGTGAAGGGTTGCCCGGCTCAATACCTTACTCTTTGCTCTAAAGTTTGACTGTTTACTAAAAATGAAACACGGGGGCCTTTTAATTAGAATAGGAAGCTTTTTTAAAAGTGCTAATAGCTTTAGCATAAAGAGAAAGGTACTGAAGAGGGAGCAACCCTTCGTATACGGAATAAATCTACCAAAATTAATATACAAATTTCGTTTTAATTTTTCATGTGCGGTGAGCCAAATTTGAACCTGCATTAGTTGAAAAACTTTCAGAAATTAAATTAAAAAATTTTTCACGTACGGTGAGCCAAATTTTAAAGTTTTATTGTCGCTCTTTGCTTTCAGTTAATTTTTTTATTTTATTTAATGCAGGTATAAAAGCGCCATTAATAGTCATTCATTCGGCATTTTAAAATTTAGAAATATGTCTATGTCTATTCTTCAGTAATTTATGAATTACTTGACCACCTTTTTGTAAACTCAGGATATTGTCTGATTCTGTTTATGAATACTATAAAATCTAGTTGGGGTGGGGCAAATTAGAATACAATGCAGATTCTCTGAATTTAAAGCTCATTTAGTACCTCATAGCAGGAGATAGGGAAATTCATTTTGTCTTTCTTACTATTTTCATTTAAACTTTTTCATACTAATTCTTCCCTACTTTTTAGACCCCCTTCCTCCCAAATAAAAACTCTTAAAATTATTTTCTAAAAGGAGGAAATTAGTCAAAATGTAAGACAGACCATTTTGGGGTCAAATGTTTCTGCCCTCCCTGAAAAGCCCCCTCCCCCGGTCATAATGATGGCTCTGGGTATTAGAAGCAAAGAGCTGCACTTAGGATTGCTTTCCTGACCATTTCCTACAAATGTATTTGCCTTACACTGTGCAGCAACTGCCTTTGTGCTAAAAATTTACTGTACCCGAGCCGTGTCCCCCTCCTTTTTTGCAGGAACAATTGAAAATTCAAAATTAATATCATGCTTTGCATGTAAAAACAAATTGGAAAATAATGAGTTAGATACTATTGAACAAAAATATTTATTCAATAGAGTAGAAGTTCAAACAGAAGGCAAAAGCAGCTGCAAAACCTAACTGAAGGGCTTTGGATAAATAGTAGAGACACATGTGGGAACTAGTAATCAATACAATTTTAACACATCATGAATTGGAATATTAGGTAAATTAGAGAGACTAGCTACGTCAAATAGAAGTTCAAAAATTTGAACTTAGGGTGGAAAGAAAATAATCTTTCAAATCTCTTTGCTTAGTTACATGCAGAATGCGTGATCGACCTAGAGAGTTCAATTTTTTGGCCTTTTTTCCATGATACATGGATTGGTTTTAGTAAAACCTATTTATTGAGTTAAAACCCCGTCAAATTTCGAGGCTAAAACTATCAAAGAAAAATTTTAACACTTCTACAACTTGCCGTATACTTGATAACTATGCAAAAGAAAAAACATAAAATTTAATCAGAGAATGGTGGAATTCTTACTATAGAAAACAAATTTGATTCGATTTTACCATTGGTAGCTGGTATTTTTTTTTCTATTCAGGAAGGTGTTTTTTCTCAACGTTTTATTTTAGAACTCTCTAAAGTATAGATTTTTTTTTCTCTTGATGCACTGGATGAGTTTTCAATTAACCAGTTTGCTACAATAAAAGTCTCTCAAAATTTAACGATAAACCTAATTAATGATAAAAGAGGACTATACAAAAGAAAATATCAAATTTAAATATGGATTGATAAAATCTTTTTTATAGAACATAACATTCAATTTTTCAAGAAACATAATATTTTCTGTGAGGAAAGAAATTATTTCTCAATTTATTATTTTAAAAAGTCCATAATATCTCTTGAGCGTAACATTTGTATTTTTTTTCTTTTTGACATTTTTGGCAATTTGACCTGTAGACTTAACTATTTTTAAATTATGATTTCTTTTTCAGAAAATCTAATATTCAATTTCTTTATTCCAGTTATATTTATTTAAGACACTTGAGTAACTTGTGTTTACGTAGCTACCATTCTTTCACTATTATTTTTTTTCTTTTTCTATAAGTTAGTACAAGCAGAAGGGTTTTGCTAAGCAACAGATATCAAACAATTAGTCAAAACAGAAATTGATATTTTGTAATGTCTGCTATTAGAACTTGTCTATTTGAAACCTACTGTTACGGACAATTTCTATCTTGTTTCTATGTTAACGGAAAAAGGGGCCATTGTATTGATGACAAACGTGAAAGATTCATTCATGAACACCAGCAACGAAAATTAAAGTACTAAGGACAGTGAAATGGAAATGTGACTGTTTAAACTTGTTAAGTCGAAACTATTGAATCATTGGAATCTTGAAAAATTAAGAAAAATCGGGAATTTTAGTACCCGATTGTTTATTTAGTAGGTTACCCGAAAAATCGGGTATGTTAAACAAAAAAGATTTCTATGCGCTTATGCAGTTTTTGGTAGTAGCTGTAGTAGAAAGTAGGAATCGTGATCGATAAATTAGCAAAACATAGGCTAAAACATATGGCAACATATAGCTTAAGCAGATATAGCTTTTTTTAAAGGCTTGGTTGTCTTTTAGAATCATCAGATTGTTAGTATTTGCATTTTTATGGACAAAAATCAGCAAAAAATAGGCTAAAACACATGGAACTATATAGCTTAAACAGATATGACTTTCCTTTCAAGGCGTGGTTGTCTTTTAGAATCACTAGATTGTTAATGTTAGCGCTTTTATGGACAAAATCAGCAAAACATAGGCTAAAACATAAGGTACCATATAGCTTAATCGGATATAGCTTTTCTTTCAAGACGTGGTTGTGTTTTAGAATCACCAGATTGTTAATATTGGCATTTTTATGGACAAAAATCAGCAAAAAATAGGCTAAAACATATGGAACCATTTAACTTAAACGGATATAGCTTTCCTTTCAAGGCGTGGTTGTCTTTTAGAATCACCAGATTGTTAGTATTTCCATTTTTTCGAATAAAAATCCGCAAAAAATAGGCTAAAACATATCGCACCGTATAGCTTAAGTCGATATAGTTTTCCTTTCAAGGCATGGTTGTCTTTTAGAATCACCAAATTGTTAATATTTGCATTTTTAGGGACACAAATCAGAAAAAATAAGCTAAAACATATGGCACCATATAGCTTTAGCAGATATAGGTTTCCTTTCAACTCACTTTTTGTCTTTTAGAATCACCAGATTGTTAATATTTGCATTTTTACGGACACAAATCAGCAAAAAATAGACTAAAACATATGGCTACACATAGCTTAGGTGGATATGGCTTTCTTTTCAAGGCGTGGTTGTCTTTTGGAATCACGAGATTGTTAGTATTTGCATTTTTTATGGACACAAATCAGAAAAAAGAGGCTAAGACATATGGCACCATATAGCTTAAGCGGATATACCTTTCATTCCAAGGCGTGGTTGTCTTTTGGAATCACCAGATTGTTAATATTTGCATTTTTTATGGACACAAATCAGAAAAAAGAGGCCAAGACATATGGCACCATATAGCTTAAGCGGATATACCTTTCATTTCAAGGCGTGGTTGTCTTTTGGAATCACCAGATTGTTAATATTTGCATTTTTTATGGACACAAATCAGAAAAAAGAGGCTAAGACATATGGCACCATATAGCTTAAGCGGATATACCTTTCATTTTAAGGCGTGGTTGTCTTTTTGAATCACCAGATTGTTAATATTTGCATTTTTTATGGACACAAATCAGAAAAAAGAGGCTAAGACATATGGCACCATATAGCTTAAGCGGATATACCTTTCATTCCAAGGCGTGGTTGTCTTTTGAAATCACCAGATTGTTAATATTTGCATTTTTTATGGACACAAATCAGAAAAAAGAGGCTAAGACACATGGCACCATATAGCTTAAGCGGATATACCTTTCATTTCAAGGCGTGGTTGTCTTTTGGAATCACCAGATTGTTAATATTTGCATTTTTTATGGACACAAATCAGAAAAAAGAGGCAAAGACATATGGCACCATATAGCTTAAGCGGATATACCTTTCATTTCAAGGCGTGGTTGTCTTTTGGAATCACCAGATTGTTAATATTTGCATTTTTTATGGACACAAATCAGAACAAAGAGGCTAAGACATATGGCACCATATAGCTTAAGCGGATATACCTTTCATTCCAAGGCGTGGTTGTCTTTTGGAATCACCAGATTGTTAATATTTGCATTTTTTATGGACACAAATCAGAAAAAAGAGGCTAAGACATATGGCACCATATAGCTTAAGCGGATATACCTTTCATTTCAAGGCGTGGTTGTCTTTTGGAATCACCAGATTGTTAATATTTGCATTTTTTATGGACACAAATCAGAACAAAGAGGCTAAGACATATGGCACCATATAGCTTAAGTGGATATACTTTTCATTTCAAGGCGTGGTTGTCTTTTGGAATCACCAGATTGTTAGTATTTGCATTTTTTATGGACACAAATCAGAAAAAAGAGGCTAAGACATATGGAACCATATAGCTTAAGCGGATATACCTTTCATTTCAAGGCGTGGTTGTCTTTTGAAATCACCAGATTGTTAATATTTGCATTTTTTATGGACACAAATCAGAAAAAAGAGGCTAAGACACATGGCACCATATAGCTTAAGCGGATATACCTTTCATTTCAAGGCGTGGTTGTCTTTTGGAATCACCAGATTGTTAATATTTGCATTTTTACGGACACAAAACGTTGATAAATTTAACTAATTTAGTTTTTAGTTATTTTCACGCCTCAGCGTGGTGACAAAAACTTGGCACTGCTTTAAAAGCTTCAAAGTTTAACCATATGGAAAATATTAGAAAGCCGTAGTTTTTCAGGAATGATTAGAACTAAGATAGGTCTAGCGGACAAAAAAATGTCTTATCTGCGGTAAGGGAGTTACTTAGACGCTAAATTGATTTAATCATCTTCTGATTAAATTTGGGAACTTATTTATTTATAAATTCATGATTTTATTATTTTTTGGTTTTTTATTATTCCTAGGAGTGTATCTAGGACCATCAGAGGATGAGGTGCATTATCACAAAAGCGACCATGATATTTGGAATCTAATTATACTACTTTTATTTCACTAGATTTTATTTTATTTTATTTTATTAGCATATTTCCTTCAGAAACTGCTTAAACTGCTTTGTGCAATTTGTGCTAGGCTTATTTTTTACTGAATTTCTTACGTATCATTCTTTTCAATTAAAATTTGAACTAAAATCAACCTTGTGGAAGTGATGAAAAACTTGTTAGCAATGACTAATTAGACTAAAGCCAAGGCAGATAGTTTCTTGCTCTTGGTACTTTGACGTTTATAATTATAAATTAATTTTAAAAAAAAATCACAACCCCCTATTTGGAATCAGCAAAAAATTTTTTTTACTTTTATTGGAAGTACTCTTATTGGAAGTTACTTTTATTGTTACTTTTATTGTTACTCTTATTTGTTACTTTTATTGGAAGTTTTTATTGTTACTTTTATTGAACTAAAATCAACCTTGTGGAAGTGATGAAAAACTTGTTAGCAATGACTAATTAGACTAAAGCCAAGGCAGATAGTTTCTTGCTCTTGGTACTTTGAAGTTTATTATTATAAATTAATTTTAAAAAAAAGTCACAACCCCCTATTTGGAATCAGCAAAAAATTTTTTTACTTTTATTGGAAGTAGAAAAAAATGTTGCTACTTTTATTTTTTCAGAAACTGCTTAAACTGCTTTGTGCAATTAGTGCTAAGCTTATTTTTTACTGACCTTCTTGTGTATCATTCTTTTCAATTAAAATTTGAACTAAAATCAACCTTGTGGAAGTGATGAAAAACTTGTTAGCAATGACTAATTAGACGAAAGCCAAGGCAGATAGTTTCTTGCTCTTGGTACTTTGACGTTTATTATTATAAATTAATTTTAAAAAAAAGTCACAACCCCCTATTTGGAATCAGCAAAAAATTTTTTTACTTTTATTGGAAGTAGAAAAAAATGTTGCTACTTTTATTTTTTCAGAAACTGCTTAAACTGCTTTGTGCAATTAGTGCTAAGCTTATTTTTTACTGACCTTCTTGTGTATCATTCTTTTCAATTAAAATTTGAACTAAAATCAACCTTGTGGAAGTGATGAAAAACTTGTTAGCAATGACTAATTAGACTAAAGCCAAGACAGATAGTTTCTTGCTCTTGGTACTTTGACGTTTATTATTATAAATTAATTTTAAAAAAAAGTCACAACCCCCTATTTGGAATCAGCAAAAAATTTTTTTACTTTTATTGGAAGTAGAAAAAAATGTTGCTACTTTTATTTTTTCAGAAACTGCTTAAACTGCTTTGTGCAATTAGTGCTAAGCTTATTTTTTACTGACCTTCTTGTGTATCATTCTTTTCAATTAAAATTTGAACTAAAATCAACCTTGTGGAAGTGATGAAAAACTTGTTAGCAATGACTAATTAGACTAAAGCCAAGACAGATAGTTTCTTGCTCTTGGTACTTTGACGTTTATTATTATAAATTAATTTTTAAAAAAAGTCACAACCCCCTATTTGGAATCAGCAAAAAATTTTTTTACTTTTATTGGAAGTAGAAAAAAATGTTGCTACTTTTATTTTTTCAGAAACTGCTTAAACTGCTTTGTGCAATTAGTGCTAAGCTTATTTTTTACTGACCTTCTTGTGTATCATTCTTTTCAATTAAAATTTGAACTAAAATCAACCTTGTGGAAGTGATGAAAAACTTGTTAGCAATGACTAATTAGACTAAAGCCAAGACAGATAGTTTCTTGCTCTTGGTACTTTGACGTTTATTATTATAAATTAATTTTTTTAAAAAGTCACAACCCCCTATTTGGAATCAGCAAAAAATTTTTTTACTTTTATTGGAAGTAGAAAAAAATGTTGCTACTTTTATTTTTTCAGAAACTGCTTAAACTGCTTTGTGCAATTAGTGCTAAGCTTATTTTTTACTGACCTTCTTGTGTATCATTCTTTTCAATTAAAATTGAACTAAAATCAACCTTGTGAAAGTGATAAAAACTTGTTAGCAATGACTAATTAGACGAAAGCCAAGGCAGATAGTTTCTTGCTCTTGGTACTTTGAAGTTTATTATTATAAATTAATTTTTAAAAAATCACAACCCGTGCAGAATTTCGTATACTTACAAGTAATTTCAACAAAATCACAAGCTTATACATACACAAAAGAAATGCAACGTCAAGTATCACAAAGATTTTTATATTTAACAGAATATCAAACGAGAAAAGAGACAAACCGTAGGAAGCAAATTCAGAGGGGGACACCCCAACGTGATTATAATTCAAACCTGACTCTATTATTCATAAATTTCCCGTTCCTGACAAAGAACACTCTTCGAGACACACCTTTTCATTGAAGAACATTTCTTTAAATTGGGGACTGTATTAGCCCAATTAAACCTATTTCCAATGGGAGGGATATGGTACCTGCGTGAAACTCGAGTGAAGATAAGTAGAGGAAAATGAAGTTTCTTGGAGCGAACATGGACAGAGGAGACAGGAATCCCTATAACTGCTATATAACATAAATAGTTAACTAGAGATTGAATATTATAACACAAATTTTCTGTTTGTAAGTGTTGAGTTGTTTGAAATAATTAGAAAAAATGGGTAGTGATTTTAGCGCACTATTATCGGGCAAAATGCTTGTGTGCTCGAGCATTGGAAAAGCTATCCAGAATTGCCTAATTCTATTTAGATGACATGCTATTTATTATAATTGGGTTTATTATATTTATTATAATTTATTATAATTGGGTGCGTTTTGGAAAAGAATTAGTAAAGCAGGCGTCTAAAAACGTTATCCAGCATTTGATTCACTGAAAGTTTTACATTATCCAAGATTCAGTTCCAATATAAGATAAATATTGCAATATCTGATAATAAATAATAATAGTATAAATTTTGAAGTGATGTTTAATATTTACGATTTTCCCAAGGTTTCTAGCTCAGGGGTGTCAATTGATGAAGAAGTGGAGGGGGCAATATAGATTGTTCCAAAGCTAGAATGGAGCAGTTTTTTTTCGAATATTTTTCAGCTAAAATACTGAAAATATTATTTCCCAAAATCTATGAGACGGGGGAGAAGCAAATGGAGGGCTCTAGCTAGGGACTGAAATCTCAAGATATGGGGGAGTTAATGAGGAGTTATGATGGTAACAAAATTTGTTGCGACTGTTTGATATTTTTTTTTAAATACACCTCTCTCTGAATAAAGTTTAGTTAATGAACTGTTTTAATACTAAAAACTTAAAAATACACAAACTGGGATTGGTCAAATCGACTTGTGAAAGGCTAATCAATGCAGGAAAATTGCTAAATTTTATTATGGACCTAAAAAAAGGACAGACCGATGTGATATGGGAGTGGTTATTGGTACGTAATTAAGTATCAGAAGGGGTGGGGCAAAAGCAAAATACCGTTTTTAAAACAGTTGAACGCAAATAAAATTGGGAGACTAATGAGGTGATCAGCTGACTGAAAATTCCATATGTTACCACGAACTATTTGATATTTCCAACTCTTTTATTTGAAACTTCTTATAATTGTTTTGGCGGAGTTTTTAATTTTCCCAGATATTACATGTTTCTAGTTGGTATAAGCACGATTGTTTACTTAACCGTCTCTTGTATTAAATTAATTAAAAAAACTTTTTCCGCAAAATCAGTTTTTCAAAGAAAAGTAAAGAAATCCGTTAAACCAAGAATGAGCAGAAATAAAATCAAATAATCTACCAAGCGTGAAACTACCATAAATCAACATTGGTAAATAAATGAAACCCAAAACGAACAGAAATTACAATAAATAACCGAGTCAAACTCAAAACGAGCAGAAATTAATACATGTGGGCTCTATGCCTTCCCAAGGCCAGAACATAATTTGCACTTTACTGTAAAAATAACTAACCGAGTCAAACTCAAAACGAGCAGAAATTAACATGATTAGGGCTCAAAATCTCTATGCCTTCCCAAGGCCAGAACATAATTTGCACTTTATTGCACTTTTTTGTTGAATTTCCAATCGAATGAGCCTTTTTTGAAATTTCTACGACAAGGATTTCTATAAAAATCTTTTATGCCCCCAGGGCATAACTTACAACTCTTGCCCTGAGGGTTGTAGGGGAGTGCCCTCCTCTAAAACATAATTTCTATCTGGAAATGAACTACGCTGAACAAAATGGCTATCTCAGAGTCTTGATTGGATGTGTTTGGGGAAATAGTGGGCGTGAAAGGTTGTAACTTGCCTTCCAAACACTTTCGACTATTAAAAAGGGCACTAGTCATTCAAATTTCCAATCGAATGAGCCCTTTTCGAATTTTCTACGACAACTCCTTCGATGCCAAGTGCCCTGGCATGAAAAAAAATAATAATAATACATTGTGCCAACATCGTTCTTTGCGTATAAATTAACTAAAAAAAAACAAGTTTTTTAAACTGAAAGTAAGGAGCGACATTAAAACTTAAATACGAACAGAAATCATTCCGTATATATAAGGGACTCGCCCCTCCTCAACTCCTCGCTCTTTACGCTAAAATTTGACTCTGTCTCACAACTTTATTTTTTAAAACAATAGAAAACTTTAGCGCAAACAGCGAGGCGTTAAGGAGGGGACAGCCCCTTCCATATACGGAATAATTTCTGTTCGTTTTAAGTTTTAATGTCGCTCCTTACTTTCAGTTAAATAAACCTGTTTTTTTTAGTTAATTTCTGAACGTTTTTGAATTAATGTAGCTTTGATTTTGGCTCACCGTACATGAATAAATAAAGCGAAATTTGCATATTAATTTTCCTGTTTTTGGCTAATTGGCTCTCTCGAAATTTTGTTCAGACGTAACTTACGAATTAACTTATGTAACGAATTTCAATATTCGTATTTTTTTGTTACGTATATTAGGGAGTTTACTCCCTAGTCAATACCTCGCTCTTTACGCTAAAGTTGAAATTTTCTACGAATCACAAACCCTCAAATCACTAAGGCCGGTTAATTAGAATAGATAATTCTTTTGAAAGTAATTAAAAAAACTTTAGTGAAAAGGGTGAGGTATTGACTAGGGGACGAACTCCCTCATATACGCAATAATTTCTGCTTTAAATTTTAATGTTGCTCTTTACTTTCAGTTGAAAAAACTAGTTTTTTTTAATTTCAATTTCTGATTGTGTTTCAAATAATTCTGGGAAATCCGGTGCCCCCTTCATAGAAATGTACCTTCCCCCTAAGGAAAAATCCTTCATGGAAGGATCCTCCCCCGTAACCCCCTCCTCCGACACCCCCCTTCACCATCATAAAAAATCCCTCCTGAAACGTCTTTACACTTCCCGTTAACCAATACTATATGTAAACAATGGGCAAAGTTCATAACTTCCAGCCCTTCCCTCGGGAACTGTGGGGGATTCAGTCATCTTTAAAGACATATTTATTAAATTTTCGACTATGCTGAACAAAATGGCTACCTCAAAATTTTGATTGGGTGACTTCGGGGAAAAAATGAGCGTGGGAGGGGGCCAAGTTGCCCTCCAATTTTTTTGGTCACTTAAAAAGGGCACTAAAACTTTTAATTTCCGTTCAAATGAGCCCTTTTACGATATTCTAGGACTACTGGATCAATACGATCACCCCTGGAAAAAAAAAACACGCATCCCTGATCTTTCTTCTGACAAAAAATACAAAATTCCACATTTTTGCAGATAGGAGCTTGAAACTTCCATAGCAGGGTTTTCTGATACGCTGAATCCGATGGTGTGATTTTCATTGAAGTTCTGTGACTTTCTGGGGTGTTTCCCCTTTTTTCGAAGATAAGGCAAATTTCCTCAGGAACGTAACTTTTGATGGGTAGAACTAAACTTAATGAAACTTATATATTTGAAATCAGCATAAAAATATGACTCTATTGATGTATCTATGGGTATCAAAATTCCAGTTTTTAGAGTTCCGGTACTATTGAGCCGGGTCGCTCCTTACTTACAGTTCGTTATCACGAACTGTTTGATGAGGGAGTTCGTCCCCTCGTCAAAACCTCGCTCTTTACGCTTAAGTTTTTGTAGTACTTTCAAAAGAGCTGTTTATTCTGATTAAACGGCCTTTGTAATTCAGGAGTCATTTTAAAAAAAATGGAAAACAATTAGAACTTTAGGGTAAAGAGCGAGGTATTGGCGAGAGGGTGAACCCCCTCATGTACGTAATAAATTCTATTCGTTTTAATATTTAATATTGCTCCTGACTCTCAGTTGAAAAAACTTTTTTTTATTTAATTTCTGATCGTTTTTTTAAATAATGCTTGGAAATCTTCATGGTAGATCATGTTTCCCCATGAAAAATTCTTCTATGGAAAGGTACTTCCACGTAACCCCTCCTTCCTACCTCCCACCGGAAGAAAATTCCACCTGAAGAAGTCTGCATACTTCCCTATGTAAACAATGGGCCAAGTTCATAACTTGCAGCTCTTCCCCCGAAGACTGTGGGGGATTAAGTTATCCTAAAAGACTTAATTATTAGATTTTTCGGCCATGCTGAATAAATTGGCTATCTCAAAATTTTGATTGGTGACTTTGGGAAAAATGAGCGTGGGAGGGGGTCTATTTGCCTTCCAATTTTTTGGTCACTTAAAAAAAAATCACTAGAACTTGTAATTTTTGTTCGAATGAGCCCTCTCGCAATATTCTAGGACCACTGGGCCGATACGATCACCTCTGGAAAAAAATGAATAAATCAATAAAAAACACGAATCTTTAGTCTGGCAAAAAATACAAAATTCGACATTTTTGCAGATAGGAGCTTGAAACCTCTACAGTAGAGTTCTATGATACGCTAAATCTGATGATGTGATTTTCATTAAGATTCTATGACTTTTAGGAGTTGTTTCACCCCCCCCCGCACTCTTTTTCGAAAATAAGGTGAATTTTCTCAGGCTCTTATTGTGTCAAAATTCCGTTTTTTAGAGTTTCTGTTACTATTGAGCCGGGTCGCTCCTTACTTACACTTCGTTACCGTGAACTGTTTGATTAACAACTTTTTCTTTTTCGACTGGTTTATTGTTTTTATTCAAAGATTTATGCAGTTTTCGTTATCTTAAATTATGATATAATACTAACTCTTTAAATGTGTTTAAAATGTTAATATATTATTTCATAATGTGCATTTTAATGTGCACATGCAATTATTTTAATGTACGTTTTAATATTTGTTCTAGTCATATCGGCTGATCATTTCGTATTAGAATCATTTTTTTTTTGGGGGGGGGGTTGAAATGTTACTTTAAAAGAATTCGTGAAGGATAGAAATATTGCTCAAAAGCTTTCAGGAAAACGTAAAAACAACCAAAGGCTGGATCACCAAAACTAAATGCCTGGAAACAGAAGGATATAACTTACCTTTATGCATTCCTGTCACCTTATCCCTAAGGATGGTAAGCTCAAAGATTTTTCCAAACTCTTCAAACATCGGTCGGATATCAGCCTCATCTAAATGTCTTGGAATTTGACCAACAAAAAGTTTTATTGCCTCAGGATCCTTCCTTAACGGAGGCGTTGGAGCTAGAGGAATTGAAGGTTGAGAGCCGTAGGGGATGACACCTCCTTGCGGAGATGGAAAAGGGAAGCAAACTTGTTGTAACTGGACGTGTTGCTGCAGATCATAGCTACTCATTAAACTTTGTTGGTTATAGTGACTAGCTTGAATTAGCATTTTTGAATAATGGTCAAAAACAGAGAATACAACCTGGAATAAGTTGAAAAATGTTACTAGGGATTAATATAACAATTTATAATAGCTTACACTTACATATGTATTAGTTCATGTGAACCCATGTAGTAAAAAGCCAAATAACCTGTCGGACAACATAAATAAAAGGGGGGAATGCAGAGCTTAGTTTGCTAAATAGCAGGGCGCAACTTCCCCTTCCAGACACCATCTTGCCCCCCCCCCCATGACCAAAGTTTACCCACTTGACCCCATTTTCCCCCAGATGATATTTATTTTTGATAAAAAAAAAAAACTTGTCAAAACTAAGATAAGACTGCATAATTCAAGCATCCAGACAATCAGGTCAGTTTTCTTTAGTACATATGTGCCTTTATGGCATTATATGGCCCATTTTTTATATTTCACTGTTATTTCCACTTGCTTTGGAAAAATTGGCTCTAACTTTGCCTCCTCTTGTTCAAACTTTTGAAACTTTTTACAAAAGTTTCAACAAGTTTGCCCATCGTGAGACCGAACAGGATGTACCCTATTGATGTGATAGCAACCAACTGATTGTAAAGTTACTGTATAGACATATTGCTTCAACTACCTGTTGTATAGCCTCAAATGACTTGCTAGGTGTTATGGAAACTTACCAACTATATAACAAAAATTTAAACGTGAGCTTTGACTTGTTTTTTGAAAAGAGATTTGCTGTCCTTGAACAGGCTAGTCAGATAAAGAAGTTTATATTGTTATTTAAGAAATCTAACCTGAAGAAATCTGGAGAAGGTAAATAGGAAAGGCGTGTGAAAGCACAACCATACTTTGCTGAAGTACTTGTTGATAACATCACAGGTTTATCTTTGCGGATTGTTGGTGTATTTTTTTAGAGGGGTTCGAATTTCATTCCGTTTCTTTAAGAATGACCCCTGAATCACAAAGGCCGTTTAAATGTCCCTGGAAAGATCCTGAAAACTTCTTCCATTGAAAGATCCTCCCATGTAACCCCCTGATCTACCCCCCCCCCCACCAGAAAAATCCCCCCTGAAAATATTTGTATACTTCCCAGTAACCAATACTATACGTAAACAATGGACAAAGTTCGTAACTTGCAGTCCTTCTCCCGGGGACTGTGGGTGATAAGTCATCATCAGAGACATAGTTATTAGATTGTTCGACTGTGCTGAACAGAACGGCTATCTCAAAATTTTGATCGACTGACTTTGGGGAAAAAATGAGCGTGGGAGGGGGCCTAGTTACCCTCTAATTTTTTTGGTCACTTAAAAAGGGCACTAGAATTTTTATTTCCGTTCGAATGAGGCATCTCGCAATATTCTAGTACCAGTGGTTTGAAACACGCATCCGTGATCTTTCTTCTGGCAAAAAATACATTCTCTGATACGGTGAATCTGACGGTGCGATTTTCATTAAGTTTCTATCAGTTTTGGGGTGTGTTTCCCCCTTTTTTATACAACAAGGCGAATTTTTTCAGCAAAAAAATCCGATTCTTTTGATATGCCTATTGGTACCAAAATTTCGTTTTTATAGTTTCAGTTGCTATTGAGCCGGGTCGGTCCTTACTTACAATTCATTACCACGAACTGTTTGATTTGTCAATGTTTCTTCCAAGTAATATTATATTACACCAAAGAATATTGGTAACTCATAGTAACTCATGCTCTTTGATATTGCACTATGAAAGCTCTGGGTTGTGTAGTCGCAAGTGGGACGCAAAGCTTTCTAGGCTCAGGGTGAAAATTCAACACGTCAATATGAAAGAATTTAGCCTATTTAAAAACCGTAGTAGAACTGTTTATTTTATAAAGCAGATAATCAAGAGTATCGTGTTTTTTTATACCTTTTTAGAAATTGTAGGAATGAAAAATGGGGTGGGAAAAATGTGGGTTAACGTTTGCAGCTTGGCTGGCAAAACCATTTAAAATATTAAAACCAACAACAGGCTGGGAGATCAATTCTTGCGCTTGGGCAAATTCTGCTAAGCTTAGAGAGTGAACGCACGTTGGTGACAAAATATAAACTCGTGCTAAATTAAAATTTTGAATAGCTACTGGAAGCCTAGTGAATATAAAGCCAAAGCCATGCAAATTAATCCGATAGTTAATCTTAAAAATAGAGTCGGTCCGTCCTATTTTCTTTTAGGTCCTTGGGCACAAGGAAAATGATGTGCTGCTTAGATTTTCATCATTCTAATATCTATCCTAGTGGAGCATCTTTGATTGTTGAGCCCTTAGGAAAACACCCATTTGGACCCAGCTGTGGCCCTAAATGACCAAAATGACCGTAACAATAGAAGAAACTCATGGCTTCTAGATCCATCTTAAACGTAATTTCTCAATCTTATGTCTATGTTTTACCTAAAAGAATAGCAATGATCAACAATTAGAGCAAAGTTATTTTTTCCTCTTTCATCCGTAAAAGTATAAAGGCCCCCTCTGGAATTAAGGCTGTTACGCTATCTTTATTACAAATGCATTAGTTATTCAAATTCACCAAATCCAATTTATGTCTTGTCAACCTGTTCTCATAGGTTCCTAACATTAGACATATGCCAGAACTTTTCCTGAAAAATTCTAAAGCTTGAAACGTATTCCCACTTTTACTATTCAACAAGGGGTTGTGCAGTGCCAATAGTAGTTGTCCTAAACTTTGAAGCCTTCACCCTTCCTTCTATTATTAATATACCCTTCCTTATTAATATAACCTCCCTTTACCCTTCCTTATTAATTAAAGCTAGAAAGTACCCAGGTGTACAAGAGCAGACATAAGGTATGGAATTTAATTAAAACATGAATTTTTGAGCAAACACTGTGCTGTTGATTTCAAATAGGCTTCTGAAACAAAGAAAAATCCTTAGGCTCTTAATAGAAATGGAGATGAAGTAAAGTTAACAGGAATATGTAATGCTATTCTGAATAAACCGAAGGAGGCTTCTTGCCACTTTGTTCCTCCAAAAATAGCAGTTGTATTCTCTAAAACAATATATACTGCTACTTTCTCAGACTCCTCTAAATCAGCTTATCAGTCTATTGTTAGTGTTTTGGAGTAGCATTTTATTTTTGTGGTTAAGTTTTCAAACAGTTCGTGGTAAGGAGCTGTAAGTAAGGAGCAACTTGGCTCTATAGTTACCGAAGCTCTAAAAAACGGAAATTGATAACAGTAGGCACAAATGAATAAAATTGATTATGTTTAATGTTACTAATCAGAATCTACGAGCCTGAGAAGATTTGCCTGGTTTTCGAAAAATGGGGGAAACACCCCCAAAAAGTCGAGCATTCTTAATGAAAATGACACCTTCAGATTCAGCGTACTTGAAAACCTTACTGTTCAGTTTTCATGCTAGCATCTCCAAAATAATCGGAAGTTTGTATTTTTTTTTTGCCAAAAGAAAGATCAAGAATGAGTGTTCATACATTTTGTTTTTCGTTCTTTTTCCCCAGTAAATTGAACAGGAATATGTGACCATGGTCAAAATAAACTGAAAGAGACTTCTTGCCACTCTATTCCTCCGAAAACAGCACACGTATTCTCTAAAACAAGGTATACTGCTGATATCTCAGACTCCTCTAAAATCAGCTTATCCATGTATTTGTAGTATTCTGGTGTTGCATTTATTTTTGTGGTTCAAGTTTTCAAACAGTTCGTGGTAAGGAGCTGTAAGCAAGGAGCAACTCGGCTCAGTAGTAACCGAAACTCTACAAAACATAATTTTGATAAGAATAGGCATATGAAAAGAATTGGCTTATTATGCTGTTTCCAAATATATATAATGTATTAGGTTTAATGTTTCTAATCTAAAGCTATGAGCCTGAGAAAATTAGCCTGGTTTTTGAAAAAGAGGGAAAAAAAACAACCAAAAAGTCGAGCAATCTTAATGAAAATCACAAAATCAGATTGAGCATAATAGAAAACATTATTGTAAATGTTTAAAGCTCCTATCAGAAAAAAATGGATTTTTTTTTCATAAGAAAGATCACGAATGCGTGTTAATCTGTTCTGTTTTTGTTGTTTTTTCCCCAGGGTGATTATATGGAACTAATAGTCCTAGAATATTTGCAGAGGGCTCATTTCAACGGAAATAAAAATTCTAGTGCCCTTTATAAGTAAACCAAAATATTGGAGGACTACTAGCCACCCTTCAACGTCCTTTTTTCCCAAACACATCCGATCAAAATTATGAGAGAGCCACTTGATTCAACATAGTTGAAAGGCCAGAAACTGTGCCTTTGGGGATTCCATGACCCCACTCAGTCCCTGGGGAAAAGGACAGTAAGCTATGCAATTCCCCACTTGTTCAGATATAGTATTTCCTTATTGGGAAATGTACAGAAATTTTCATAGCGATCTTTTCTTGCGGGGAAGGAGGGATTTTCCACGGGAGAGTTTACTGTGGGCAGGAAATCTTCCAAGGGAAATTTTACACGAGGGGTGGATTTCCTGGTATGATTTGAAAAACAGTCAGAAATTGCACTAAAAACAAGTTTTTTCAACTGAAAGTAAGAAGTAGTCTTAAAACTTAAAACAGAAAGAAATTATTCCGCATAAGAGGGGGGCTATCCCAATCTCAACCCTCGCTTTTCGCGTTAAAGCTTGATTTTTGGCCAAAATTCTCTAAGAAAGACTGTTCAAACACAGTGACCGTTGAGTTCAAATGAAAAGTATTTTTAAATAGCTTTAAGACATTAGCGTAAAGGGCAAGAGATTAGAAAGGGGCAATTCCCCTCATATACTGTATAATTTTTGTTCGTTTTTAGCGTTAGCGTCGCTCCAGTTGAAAAAACTTGTTTCAGTTGCGGTTTCAGTTGAAAAAACTTGTTTTTTTAGTTTATCGTATATAACGTGATCTTAGTTTTATTTTCTTGTTTGTTCAGTCTTTGTAAAGGTTTGAATTTCATATCCAACTTTCGGACAAGACTGAATATGAATCGGCAAATATTAGGTTGAAGCAGCGCTTGATTGCCTGACTCATTAATAGTTTAAAGTAATTTAAATACTCTTTTGAGTAATAAAATTGTTATGTCTATACAAGGACTAAATAAAAAGAAACAAGTTTTTTCAACTGAAAGTATGGAGTGATATTAAAACTTAAAACGAACAGAAATTGTTCCGTATTTTTTTTAGTTTTTTCAGTTGAAAAAACTTGTTTTTTTAGTTTGTCGTATATAACGTGATCTTACTTTTATTTTCTTGTTTGTTCAGTCTTTGTAAAGGTTTGAATTTCATATCCAACTTTCGGACAAGACTGAATATGAATCGGCAAATATTAGGTTGAAGCAGCGCTTGATTGCCTGACTCATTAATAGTTTAAAGTAATTTAAATACTCTTTTGAGTAATAAAATTGTTATGTCTATACAAGGACTAAATAAAAAGAAACAAGTTTTTTTTAACTGAAAGTATGGAGTGATATTTAAACTTAAAACGAACAGAATTTATTCCGTATATAAAAGGGGCTGTCCCCTCCTCAACGCCTCGCTTTTTACGCTAAAGTTTTTCATTGTTTTAAAAATAAAGTTGTGAGACAGAGTCAAACTTTAACGTAAAGAACAACGCGTTGAATTTTGAAAAAGAGTCAAACTTTAGCGTAAAGAGCAACGCGTAGAATTTTGGGAAAGAGTCAAACTTTAGCGTAAAGATAGAGGCGTTGAGGAGGGGCAGTCCCTTTCATATACGGAATAATTTCTGTTTGTTTTAAGTTTTAATGTCGGTCCTTACTTTCAGTTAAAAAAAACTTGTGTTTTTAATTCAATTTCTGAACGTTTTTGAATTAATGCAGCTTTGATTTTGGGTCACCGTACATGAATAATTAAAACGAAATTTGCATATTAATTTTACTTTTTTTGGCAAAATGTCTTTTTCGAAATTTTGTTCTGACGTAACTTACGAATTAAATTACGTAACGAACTTCTATAGTCGTCTGTTTTTATTACGTATATTAGAAAGTTTGCCCCCTAGTCAATACCTCGCTCTTTACGCTAAAGTTCTAATTTTGTTCGAATCACAAAGGCCGGTTAGTTAGAATATATAGCACTTTTGAAAGTCCTAAAAAAAAATTTAGCGGAAAGACGGAGGTATTGACTAGGGGGCGAACCCCCTCATATACGTAATAGTTTATGTTCGTTTTAAGTTTTAATATCGCTCCTTACTTTCAGTTGAAAAAACTTGTTATTTTATTTAATTTCTTATCATTTTTAAATAAAGCTGCGAAATCCGGTGCCCCCTTCATAGAAATGTCCCTTTCCTCAAGGAAACATCCTCTATGGAAATATCCTCCCCCGCAACCAACTCCTCCAACCCCCTCCCCCCCACCCACCAGAAAAAATCCCTCCTGAAAATGTCTGTATGCTTCTCATTAACCAATGCTATACGTAAACAATGGGCAAAGTTCATAACTTGCTGCCCTTCCCCCGGGAACTGTGGGAGATTAAGTCATACTCAAAGACATATTTATTAGATTTTCGAATATGCTGAACAAGATGGCCATGTCAAAGTTTTGATTAGGTGACTTCGGGAAAAACGAGTGTAGCAGTGGGCCAAGTTGCCCTCTTTTTTTTGGTCACTTAAAAAGGACACTAGGACTTTTATTTTCCGTTCAGATGAGCCCTCTCACGGTATTCTAGGACTACTGGACCGATACGATCACTCCTAAGGAAAAAAAAACAATAAACGAACGAATAAACGCGCATCCGTGATCTTTCTTCTGGCAAAAATACAAAATTCCACATTTTTGCAGATAGGAGCTTGAAACTTCTATACCAGGGTTCTCTGATACACTGAATCTAATGGTGTAATTTTTATTAAAGTTCTATGACTTTTACGGGTTGTTCCACTCCCCCCCCCTCCTTTTCTTGAAAATAAGTCAAATTTTCTCAGACGCGTAACTTTGACGGGTAGGACTAAGTTGATGAAACTTATATATTTGAAATCAGCCTAAAAAGTTGGTTCTTTTGATGTATCAATTGGTATCAACATTTTTGTTTTATAGAGTTTTGGTTACTATTGTTCCGGATCGCTCCTTACTTACAGTGCGTTACCACGAACTGTTTGATAATTATATCTACTAAAATTATATCTTGTTCAAAAATTTGAGGTGCTTAATAAAAAAAAAAACCTTTCGCTTTGTGTTTTTCCCCCATTCCTCGTTAGACAGAGAGCGAAAAAGTATACAATCCTAATGTCTGCATATTCTAGTAAAAGTTTTATACATATGTCGATTATTTCCTGTAATAAAAATGATCGATAAGCCTTTTCATTTGGTCACGACTTTCAGCTTCAAGAGCATCTATGAAAGATAGTTAGCTGAATAAATAATCGATATATGGATTTGTAGTATTAAATATGAAAAAAGAATTCTAGATCTTCAAAAGGGGATTTTTATGTTCTTTGTTGTTCTGAATATTGTATGCTGGTATCCAGGCACAGGGAAATGCTTTTGTATCTACTTGTCGTGAGATATCAAATTTGACATGTGACGTGAGAGTTAAATGGAAAATATAACGGTCAGTCTCCAGTAAGCTTTCAGTATTTATCTACCAGGGAATAGGGGCCATAAAAAATTGGTTCTCATTATAGAGTAACTAAATTTGAGAACAGTAAGGGGAATGGTATTTGGTCCAAAGCATTTCAAAAGACGTTGCATTACCATTCTACGGTGAATAAGATTATCATATAAAGACGTTGAGCAAACTACCTTCGATTTTTGTTAATGCTTTTAGCATTAAATAATTTCTTAACTTCTTCCCTTTTTTTCTACTTTAATGACCAGGAATCATCATTTCAAAAAAAAAATACTATAATATTCAAAATCAAGCACAAAACAGGAATTATTTGGGAAGAGGGGACGTCAATGAGAAAGATTCTTTGGAAAAATATACTTCCCTGGAAACCTAGGCCTTTAGGGTAAGGGTTCTTATTCCTATTACAAAAGCTAAAAATTAACCATCTGGAAAGTATGTAGAAAGTACTTTTCATTAAATTGTAATTCTGGTTAGTATACACATTTTGTCTAGTTCAAATAAACTTAGTTTAAAAGCCACTGTTTTCTGCAGCATCTAAGTTTCTGCTGCGCTCAACTCTGTCATACATTCGCAATCACTATAGTGCCTCTTAAATTCAGGAGTGGACCTCCATATTGCCATATTCGTCACGATTGGCACTTCTACACACAAAATTGTGTTTGCGTGGGATAGCAGCGGACACCATAGGAAAAACTTGCCTGAGCTCATTTACCTTTTCAATAGAGTTTAGTTCTGTTATCTATACCATTACTAAACTCTTTCAAGAGAAATTTTCCTAGAGGGCTTGGACCTCAGCTTAAGTTTTATGCAGGTGGAGTGTTCTTAAGGAGTGTTCTTAAAAAGTGTTCTTAAGGAGTGTTCTAAAGGTTCTATAAGAGAATCTTCGTCTCCTAGTCACCCTGTACAGAAGAATAGGACTATGGGTCATTGAAAACAGAATTCATCATTTTTAGTGGCACAACTTTGACCAGTTAAACTTTGTCCTTAATGGTCAACAAGTTAAATGTCATTAACCAAAATGATGATGAAAATTGTCATAAAACATGTTGGTCAACTCTTTGATTATT
Organism: Artemia sp. Qi Xiang Cuo; assembly: GCF_049724085.1. Taxonomy (NCBI): domain Eukaryota; kingdom Metazoa; phylum Arthropoda; class Branchiopoda; order Anostraca; family Artemiidae; genus Artemia; species Artemia sp. Qi Xiang Cuo. The sequence continues at coordinate 9,201,340 of NC_142802.1, read as the reverse complement.
GACTGAAGCAGTCTGTAGATATTGATAAGCTAGGTGTATGGGAATTTGGTACATATCATTTCTGTGAGATATATTGTCCGTCACCGAACGTCGGGAAATATGAAGTGCACAATTGAAATTTGATTATCTTTTGCTGGGACTTCTACTACGGTTTTTTAATTGCAGAGATTTTATCCATAATCGGGATTATCGATCCATCAACAAAAGTAGTCGATTTAGAACGGAGAACTTCAGTGCAATTTATTATCGAACTCATCTGAAAAGAGTGCCTGTATCGAAATTAAATGTGGAATTTGCTTTTCTTTTTTGTTCATTTTGCACTTCTCTTTAACATTTTCTTACCATACAATTAAGCGGGCAATAGTAAATATATATGCATATATGAATCATTTTTAAAATAAAAATATATTTAAAAGATGAGAAATCTTTTTTTCCCAAAAATACTCCTAAATGTTGTCAATCCTTTTAGAATTAAATAAAAAAAACAAGTTTTTTAAAATGAAAGTAAGGAGCGACATTAAAACTTAAAACGAACAGAAATTATTCCGTATATGAAAGGGGCTGTCCCCTCCTCAATGCCTCACTCTTTACGCAAAAGTTTTTTATTGTTTTAAAAAATAAAGTTGTGAGACAGAGTCAAACTTTAGCGTAAAGAGCGAGGCGTTGAGGAGGGGACAGTCCCTTTCATATATGGAATAATTTCTGTTCGTTTTAAGTTTTAATGTCGCTCCTTACTTTCAGTTAAAAAAACTTGTTTTTTTATTTAAATTTGAACGTTTTTGAATAAATGCAGGTTTTGATCTTGGCTCACCGTACCTGAATAATTAAAACAAAATTTTCATATTAATTAACTTTAATTATCTATTTATTAATTAACTATTTAGTTAAATGGCTTTCTCGAAACTTGTTTAATTTTATTTACGAACGTTTTTATTAGTAATAAATATACGTAACTTACGAATTAACTTACGTAACGAACTTCTATATTCATATATTTTTAATACGTTTATTAGGGGGTTCGCCCCCTAGTCAATACCTTGCTCTTTAAGCGAAAGTTCGAATTTTGTTCCAATTCTTTAAAAATGACCACTTAATCACAAAGGCTGTTAATTAGAATAAATAGCTCTTATAAAAGTACTACAAAATCTTTGGCTTAAAGAGCGAGGCATTGACTACGGGGTGAACCCAATCAAATATGTAATATTTTCTGTTCGTTTAAAGTTTCGATGTTGCTGCTATTGCAGTTGAAATACTTGTTTTTTTATATTAAATTTCTGATCTTTTTTTAAATAATGCTGGGAAGTCCGGCGTCCCCTTCATAGCAGTGTCCCTTCCCCCATGAAAACTTCCTTCATGGAAAGATCAAAGCCAAAACCTCAACTAATAACAGAGAAAACGCGATCTTTCAAACATTTCGTGGTAACAAGCTCTAAGTAAGGAGCGACTCGGCTCAATAGTAATCAAAACTCTAAGAAACTCTATTTTGATATCAGTAGACATATCAAAAGCACCAGCTTATTATGCTAATTTGAAATATATAAGATTCGTCAAGTTTAGTGTTACCCATCAAAAGTTACGAGCCTGACAAGATTTGCCTGATTTTTGGAATAGGGGGGAACACTACCTAAAATTCAAGAAACCTTTATGACGCCATCAGATTCAGCGTATCCAAGAACCCTACTGTAGAAGTTTCAAGCTCCTACATACAAAATGTGGAATTTTGCTATTTTTGATAGAAGACAGTTAACGGATGCGTGTTTATTTTTTTCCAGGGGGGGGGGATTGAATTGAAATAATGCTCCTAGAAGGTCAGGAGGGGGCACCTTCAAACGCAAATTAAAAGTTCTAGTGCCCTTTTTAAATGAAAAAAATATTGGAGGATAAATTGCCCCCTCCCACGCCCATTTATTTCCCAATGCTATCTGAACAAAATTTCGAAATAACCATCTTGTTTAATATAGTTGAAAGGTCAAATACTTATGTCTTTGGGGGTAAAATACCCCCCCATAGTTCGTGGGGAGAGGCCTATAAGTTATGAAATTTGCCCACTGTTTACGTAGGGATATAGTATTGTTTATTAGGAAATATACAGACATTTTTCAGGGGGGGGGTTGGGGTGGATTTCTATTGAGAAAAACTTCTTTGGGGTGGCTAATTTCCGGGGGTTAAAATTCCAGGGAGAATTTTACACTGGGGGAATTTGACAGAATTTCCACACGAAGTTCTTGTTAATTGTCTTACATTATCTTTGCCAATTCAACTGTGCATGTGGAGATATTCCGGAGGAATTATCCGGGGGCTATTTTCCACGTGTTTTGATTTCCGAAAAAAAACTCTACGGAAGGGGGCATTTCCGTAATGATCGAGAAACCGATTAGAGGTTAAAGTCTTTTTCAAATGAAAGCAAGGTAAAAAAAAAAAACTTTTCAGGCCGAAACGTCAGCAAGAAATTTTACGGGGAGGGGGGATGTTTGGAGAGGATGGAACTGTCTGGAGGGAACTTGACGGGGGGGGGGTGTACCTTACGTTGGATGAAATTTTTATGGAGGAGTTTCCCATGAAAGGTGAGGTATATTTCACTGAGGCTGAGCCAGATTTATTTGCATTATTTAAAAAACGAATAGAAATTAAATAAAAAAATTTTTAACTGAAAGTAAGGAGAAACATTAAAAACAAAAACGAACAGTAATTATTCCGTATATGAAGGGTTGCCTCCTCCTCAATACCTTACTCTTTACGCTAGAGATTGGCTGTTTGTTCCAATTTTTAAGAACGGCTACTGAAACACAGGGGCCTTTTAATTAGAATAGGAAGCTTTTTTTAAAAGCGCTAACTGCTTTAGCGTAAAGAGCAAGGTATTGAGGAGGGGCAACCCTTCATATATGGAATAATTTCTGTTCGTTTTGAGTTTTAATGTTGCTCCTTACTTTCAGTTAAAAAAAACTTGGCTTTATTTAATGCTTAGTAAGTAAGTCTTCACCCAGGATATTGATTTAGAAAGATCGAGTCATTTCTTGAGAGGGTCATATATGAAAAATACCTTGTTCATGTATTTTAACCTATTAAATACATGTTAAATAATTTAACAGACGGAATTGGAAAATATTTATTTTGTACTTAACGATACGGCTACAATCCCCAACCTTTTCCCATGAACTTGGCTCTCTAGTAAATCCGTTTTTAAAATAATACAAAAGGCTTGAGCTACTAAGCTCATTAAGTTCCGAAATTCTAAGTATCTCGCTCTTGGGATGGGAAAATTTTCAGTTGTGGTTCCCTATTTTTAACACTGAGTGTCATGGAAATTCAATGGAATAGAGTAAAGTCCAAGTTCTCAAGAAATTCTAACGACAGAGCTTAAACTTTATGATTCCCGTTTAACTGTAGAACTATAAATTAATATTCTCCTGTTAAACTGTAAACTTACATTTAATTAAAACAAAACTGCACAAAGAAGAATCTGAAAATGAAAATAATAGATAAATACGTGATAAGGGCAATTCTAAAAAGAAAAAATATCTAAGGAAAGACTATAACCAGTCAAAAGGCAATTTTGTGAAAAAATGATAAAACAGATTCACTAAAAAAATGATCAAATGATATTCTTTCTTTCACTGTGATCTTCTCAGATCTTCACAATGATCAGAATGATCTTCTCAGATTCACTGAAAAAATGATTGCAGTGACAAATCCGATTTTTCAACCTCCACCCCTGGAACGTTAAAGGTAACATTTTTGGTTGTACAAAAAATAATATTTTTGGTAATAAAAAAATCATGTTTGACCCTTTCCCTTCTCCAAAATGGCCTGAATCCTCCACCAGACATTGTATTGAGCACCACCCTGCCTCGGATCCATGATGTGTTGCACCTAACTCTGAGCTAGGAATATTATTTTTCTGAATCTCACCTAATGAAGATCTGCAGACCTTTTTACTTTGCAGAAAAGATCTAAAAAGTGTGAGAAGTATGGGCGTAGGGAGGGTGGCAGGGGGGCAGCTGTCCCCCCTAGACCTTCAAATTTACATTATATATGGCTGAAAAAGCAGATGGTTGGAAAAGCAGTTGATAAAAGGCCCTCCATCACACTATCGACTGCCCCCCCCTATACAATATGCTGCCTACGCCCATGGCGAGAAGCAAAGTGAAAAGTAGTTTTGCACCGTAGAATAAGGAACTCCGAATGAGTCAAAACAGTGCAAAACCAAATTAAGAAAAATAGAAAACTCTAATTACAGCTCAGTAGAAACCATTTATTTTAGAAATACCCAGCATGTTTCAGTAATATGGAGCTATCTTATTTTGGTTCTTTTGCAAATTTTAATGCATAAAAAAGGGTGAAAACACTATGCTGTCATCACAAAAGTGGTTTTATTTCTGCTAAAATCTACGCTTATTTAAAACCTTTCAGTGGGAGCGTTGGAAGGGATTAAAGACTAATAGCAGAAACAATATCTCATCACAGATCCCGTTTCGCATCAATCTATTTTGTATATTAGCGGTGATACCGTTTTAGGAAATAAGATCTTTTGTTGTTTCCCCTCATTTGGCTTGGCTCTGAGGGTACTGGCAACTTCCAGCTTATTGCTTCAGAACTATTCAAACTTAATGAACTGTAATTTATGGGGTTAAACAAAAAGTGGAACTTGGAAATATCACTGGCGCTAGAGTATTGAGATTAATTCACAAATGTTCTGAATTTTAAGCAAAATAGCACATGCTTTGTTAAAGGGCAGGGTTATTCATAAGAATATAAGGTGGGACATATTTTTTTTTAAGGAATATACCAAAAAACATGAGATAAAAAAAACATGGATCAAAGAGATATCTAGGCCCCGCCACCCATCTCCTTTCTAGTTGAAGTACCTAGTAAAGGGTATACCTAGTCATTTTGACTTAAAATTGTACTTAGATGGATAAATGTTTAACCCTTGGGGAGAAATCTGGAGATTTCTTCTCTGGGGAAGGGTGTGGGATGATAGAATTGTAATTTTCAGTCATAATTTTTAAACTTTACCGGGAAACGGCTGTACTCAAATGGGACATCCTCAAGTTCCTCGCCACATCCTCAACGCCTTCAATACCTTAATACCTCAAGCCCCTTGTCACATCCTCAATGCCTTCAATTCAGGGAAATTATGCAAGAGGAAGCAAAATTAATTTTCCCAAATCTAAGGAGGGGGGTAAAATTTTTTCATTAAAACTACCTAATAAAAGGTATTTTCAAAATATAGGGGGGGGAATCTAGGACAAAATAGTGCCCCTCTCCGTTTTGTATGGCAGATAACTTCAATTCCTTCAGGAGGAGAAAAGCCGAGTTTTATATATTTTTGATTTTTGATGAAAATTAGAATCTACCTTAAATTTCAGAATATTCTATTCAATTTTTGAACTAGAAAGCAATTCTTAATGTATATGATACAGCCTATGAAAAGATATTTCAGACGTTGAAAAACGACATATAACTTTGACGTGACAAATAGATTTGGAGCACCTCAAAGTTAGCCTCTGGAGTCTTTCCGCAATTAAGTTCTAAGCTGATGAATTTGAAAAAGGGCTGCATGCTGAAAATCAAAATTCAAAGAGGCCTAAGCAATCTTTTAGACTAGGTTCTGAAGCTGATTGACTGCCGGTAAATAATGTATATTTTTTCTCAAAATAAATACAGCAGAAAATACTACTCTGGACATAGTTGACTTTCCTTTTCATTGGTTTGTATTTTTGATTTTAGATTTATAAATTTATACAAAATGCATATCAAAAACAACTTTTCACTGTTTAATCTTAAAATTCAGAACTCGTGATATCAAACAGTTCGTGGTACCGAAATGCAAGTTAGGAGCAACCCAGCTCAATAGTAACAAGACTCTAAAAACCGTAATTTCAATACTAAAAGATATGTCGAAAAAATCATATTTTTATGTCGAGTTCAAATATATAAATTTCATCAAATTTAGTCTATCCAATCAAAAGTTAAGCGCCTGAGAAAATTAGCCTGATTTTTGAAAAAAGAGGGAAACACACCCTAAAAGTTATAGAACCTTAATGAAAATCACACCATCAGATTCAGAGTATCAAAGAACTCGACTGTAGATGTTCAAGCTCCTATCTGCAAAAATCTAAAATTTTGTATTTTTTGCCAGAAGAAAGATCACGGATGCGTGTTTATTTGGGTTTTTTTTGTTTCTTTTTTCCCAGGGGGTGATCGTATCGACCCAGTCGTTCTAGAATATCTCGGGAGGGCTCATTCAAACGTAGGTTAAAAGTTCTAGTGCCCTTTTAAGTGACAAAAAAAAGGAGGGCAACTAGGCCCCCTCCCACGCTCACTTTTTCCTGAAAGTCTCCCGATCAAAATTTTGAGATAACAATTTTGTTCAGAATGGTCGAAAATATAATAACTATGTCTTTGAGGACTACTTAATACCCCACAGTCCCCGGAGAAAGGGCTGCAAGATATCAACCTTACCCAATGTTTACATATAATATTGGTTATTGGGAAATGTACAGAAGTTTTCAGTGGGATTTTTTCTGGTAATATGGGGGGGGGTTTGGGGGTTACGTGGGAGGATCTTTTCATGGAGGAAGGTTTCATGTGGGAAGGGACATTGCTATGAAGGGGATACCGGATTTCCCAGCACAATTTAAAAAAGCGATCAGAAATTAAACAAAAAAATAACAAGTTTTTCAACTAATAGTAAGGGGCAACATCAAAACTTAAAATGAACAGAAATTATTGAATGAAAAGAAATAACGCCCCATGATTAGAGTAGTATGTACTACTCTACTCCCATGGTCAATACCTTGCTCTTTACGCTAAAGATTTTTTAGTACTTTCATAAGAGCTATTTATTTTAGTTAACGGCCTTTGTGATTAAGCAGTCATTTTTAAAGAATTGGAAAAAAATTCGAACTTTTGCGTAAAGAGCTAGGTATTGACAAGGGGCCGAACCCCCTAATTTACGTATAAAAAGTATATGTGTATAGAAGTTCATTACGTATGTTAATTCGTAAGTCACTTATATCTGTTACTAATAAAGACGTTCATAAATAAAATTAAACAACTTTCGAGAAAGCCATTTAACCCAAAAAAGTAAAACTAATATGCAAATTTTGTTTTAATAATTCATGTACAGTTTGCCAAAATCAAGACCTGCATTAATTCAAAAACGTTCAGAAATTAAAGAAAAAAACAGATTTTTTTAACTGAAAGTAAGGAGCGACATTAAAACTTAAAATGAACAGAAATTATTCCGTATATGAAAGTGGATGTCCCCTTCTCAACGCCTCGCTCGTTAAGCTAAAGTTAGACTCTTTCTCGCAACTCCATTTTTTAAAACAATAAAAAGCTTTTGCGTAAAGAGCGATGCGTTGAGAAGGGGACAGCCCCTTTCATATACGGAATAATTTATGTTCGTTTTAAGTTTTATTTTCGCTCCTTACTTTCAGTTTTTAAAAAATCTTGTCTTTTTTATTTATTTCTATATTAAACACACTGTCACCAAGGCAAAAAATGCGACTCGCTATTTTCGCTTAACACGGTATGAAACTCGACAGCTACAAAAAAAAAATTAAAATTTTACAGAACGCTATCATTTACTCTAGCTTTCATTTATCCTATATATGTCAGTTTCATGATTTTAAAAAAATGGTATAAAAGGAAAATTAATGAAATACTTCAATGCTATCTTGAAACTCATAAAATTCAGATTATTTTTTTTTTACATTATGCACATCCCATTTAAAAAATCACAACGCGTAAAATACAATTTGAGAAAAAACTTCGAAATATTTGAGGAATTAGAACGGATTTCTCAATTAAGACTCGTGCAAAGGATAATGAAACATGTCTTTCCAATTTTTCCGATTCTTTATTTTCTCGTAATCTTATTTTAAACTGCATTTCAAATTAACTAGGAAACTATTTCTTCTTCTTACTTTCATTTGTTAAATGTCTGGTATATTTGTAGCTTCAAGGGTCAAAATAAAGAAAAAAGTGCATTTTAGTCAACTGTTTTCTAATTTTTCTAGAGTACAGGTTTTTGTACCAATTTACTCGTTTTTCACACAATTTGAAAATTTTTTGTGTTTTTATATAAATTTGAAAATCTTCTACAAAATGTAAAAATTAACGTTACCTTAGCCCCCCTCCCCCCCCCAATAATGAAACTGTCACGATTGTTTCTATGATTTTGTATTTCATGCGATCTTTTTGTCTTTTTTATGTTTTTATATTTTTTTATTCTTTTTTTTTTATCTATGCCCTTATCTCAAAAACATCTGAAGCTTTATCCTGGATGTAAATCGTTTGGCAACTAAACCGTTACTTGATATTAATTAAATAAAAAAAAAGTTTTTTTAACTGAAAGTAAGGAGCGACATTAAAACTTAAAACGAACAGAAATTATTCCGTATATGAAAGGGGCTGTCCCCTCCTCAACGCCTCGCTCTTTACACTAAAGTTTCTTACTGTTTAAAGAAATAGAGTTGTGAGAAAGTCAAACTTAAGCGTAAAGAGCAAGGTGTTGAGGAGGGGAAAGCCCCTTTCATATACGGAATAATTTCTGTTCGTTTTAAGTTTTAATGTCGCTCCTTACTTTCAGTTTAAAAAACTTGTTTTTTTTATTTAATTTTTGAACATTTTTGAATAAATGCAGGTTTTGATCTTGGCTCACAGTACATGAATAATTAAAACAAAATTTTCATATTAATTTACTTTTATTTGGTTAAATGGCTTTCTCGAAACTTGTTTCATTTTATTTACGAGTGTTTTTATTAGTAATAAATATACGTAACTTACGAATTAACTTACGTAACGAACTTCTATAATCATATATTTTTAATACGTATATTAGGGGGTTCGGCCCCTAGTCAATACCATGCTCTTCAAGCGAAAGTTCGAATTTTGTTCCAATTCTTTAAAAATGACCGCTTAATCACAAAGGCCGTTAATTAGAATAAATAGCTCTTATGAAAGTACTAAAAAATCTCTGGCTTAAAGAATGAGGTATTGACTAGGGGTGAACCCAATCATATATGTAATATTTTCTGTTCGTTTAAAGTTTTGATGTTGCTGCTTTTGCAGTTGAAAAAGTTGTTTTTTTTTATATTTAATTTCTGATCTTTTTTTAAATAATGCTGGGAAGTCCGGCATCCCCTTCATAGCAATGTCCCTTCCCCCATGAAAACTTCCTTCGTGGAAAGATCCTTCTACATAATCCCCCACCCCAGGCACGTACGCAGGAATTTGTTTCGGGGGGGGGGCAATTTGTTTCGGGGGGGGGGGGCAAATCCTTCAAACCCATTATTCTGTGAGAAAAATCAGAAAATTATGGAAAAATGAAAAAAATCGTGAGATTTCGGGGGGGGGGGCGGGTCCGGAGGCCCCCCTCCCCCTCACTATACCAGGAAAAATCTCCCCTGAAAACATCTGTACTGTATACTTCCCAATAACCAATACTATATGTTAACATTGGGTAAAGTTCATAACTTTCAGCCCTCCTCCCGGAAAATTCGGGGGATTAAGTCATCCTAAAAGATATACTTATAATGTTTTTGAACATGCTGAACAAAATGGCTATCTCAAAATTTTAATCAGGTGACTTTGGGAAAACAATGAGCGTGGGAGGGGGCCTAGTTGCCCTCCATTTTTTTTGGTCACTTAAAAAGGGCACTAGAACTTTTAATTTCCATTCCAATGAGCCCTCCCACGATATTGTTAGGACCACTGGGTCGATACGATCACCCCTGGGGAAAAAAATAAAAATAATAAACACGCACCCGTGATCTTTCTTCTGGCAAGAAATGCAAAATTCCACATTTTTGTAGATAGGAGCTCGAAACCTCTACAGTCGGGCTCTCTGATACGTGGAATATGATGGTGGGATTTTCATTAAGGTTATATAGCTTTTAGGGGGTCTTTCCCCCTTTTTTCGAAAATCAGCCAAATATTCTCTGGCGCGTAACTTTTGATGGGTAGGAACTCGATGAAACTTATACATTTGAAATCAGCATTAAAATCCGATTCTTTTGATGTATCTATTTGTATCAAAATACCGTTTTCTAGAGTTTCGGTTACCATTGAGCCGGGTCCCAATAACCAATACTATATGTTAACATTGGGTAATGTTCATAACTATCAGCCCTCCTCCTGGGGGCTTCGAGGGATTAAGTCATCCTAAAAGACATAGTTAAAATATTTTCGACCATGCTGAACGAAATGGCTATCTCAAAATTTTGATCGGGTGACTTTGGGAAAAAAATGAGCGTGGGAGGGGGCCTAGTTGCCCTCCATTTTTTTGATCACTTAAAAAGGGCAATAGAACTTTTAATTTCCGTTCCAATGAGCCCTCCCACGATATTCTAGGACCATTGGGTCGATACGATCACCCCTGGGAAAAAGAAAAAAAAACAAAAAACAAAAACAAACAAATAAACACGCATCCGTGATCTTTCTTCTGGCAAAAAATGGAAAATTCCACATTTTTGTAGATAGGAGCTTGAAACCACTACAGTAGGGTTCTCTGATACGCTGAATATGATGGTGTGATGTTGATTAAGGTTCCATAACTTTTAGTAGGTCTTTCTCCCTTTTTTCGAAAATAAGCCAAAATTTCTCAGCCGCGTAACTGTTGATAGGTAAAATTAAACTTGATGAAAATTATATATTTGAAATCAGAATTAAAATCTGATTCTTTTTATGTATGTATTGGTATCATAATTCCGTTTTTTAGAGTTTCGGTTACCATTGAGCCGGGTCGCTCCTTACTTACAGCTCGTTACCACGAACTGTTTGAAAAACTTTATATTCTTTCCTGTGTGTCTTTCGCTTTTCTTCAGCTCCGTGTTGATATTCCTAGGTCCCTTAGATTAACGTCTTCTTTTGTATATGATCGGTCAAATTATCAGCTCCGTAGTTCTCTAAATATCCGAATTCCGCCAACCATAACATCCATATTATATCCTTATCCGTATCCAACAACAACAACAAGATCCGTAACCGTAACCGTATCCGTAATCTGTATCCGCATCCGTAACCAACAACAAGATCGGATTTTAATCCTTTTGTTGCGCGTCACTTGACATTGAACGCCCTTCCCGATTCGGCTCGAGAATGCCACTCGCTTGGCACCTTCAACAGACTAGTAAAAAAAAATTGTTTTCATGTGATTAATTTTCCTTACTTTTCCCTGAACAATTTTTTAATTTTTCCTAAATAAACTTTGCTTTATAATTTTTATTTATTGATATATCTTTTCTTCTCCTTTTTGCTCTTCTTTCTGTGACTGTGAGTATAAGTTTTTTTTGTGCCTTATGCACAGCCTTTCTCACTGCTTAACTTTGTGCTTTGAATGGTTGGCAATAGTTTTTCATTTAATTGTTTTTCGTTTCTGTTTTTCTTTTCTTTTTTTTCTGTGTAATCTGATTGTGACCAGTGGATTGTAGAAGGGTATGAAGATCACGTTTGTGATTTGAGAATAATATGCAGAGACATGAATTATGTTACGCTTTATTGATGTTTCATTTTTTATTTTTTTTTGTACTGTTTTTTTCTTCTTTTTTTATCCCAATAAGTAATTGGCGATTATTCTCTGAGTTTGTGATCCGTATATACTCCCCTAATTACAGACCAGGGAGCCTTTGGAGGGGCTAGCAGAGTGTATTATTATATGTGTATTGATAGTAAACAAAATCTTATCTATCTATCTTTCCACACTCGTCTTTTTTTTCTGTTTTGGCCGCCTTCCCTTGAATAAATTCCTGTGTGTCCGATGACTTTCTGGGGAAGGGATGGTGATCTAATAGCCGGAAATGCACATTTTCAGACAAAATTTTCCTGTATCTTTCTGGAAAAGTCCTTCGGGCCAACTTTGGGAGGGGGATAACTGCCCTATCCTCCTTGTGCTAATGTAGGCTAAAGTTCGCAAGAAAATATAAAAAATCCTGAAATATTTTCCCCGTCAGGTTTTCACACCTCCTTATGGGCCTGCTCCCCTAAAACTCTTACATTTGCATAAATTCTGCTCCAATTTCCTATATATTTCATAAAGTTCAAATTTTGTTCCAATTCTTTAAGAATGACCCCTGAATCACAAAGGCCGTTTAACTAGAATTTTGAAAGTACTAAAAAAAAACTTTCAGCTTAAAGAGCGAGGTATTAAGGAAGGAGAGAACCCACTCATACACGTAGCCTAATATTTTCAGTTAGTTTCAAGTTTAAATGTTGCTCCTTACTTTCAGTTGAAAAAACTCGTTTTTTATTTAATTTCTGATCGTTTTTTAATGATGCTGGGAGATCCGGCGCCTCCTTTATGAAAAAATGTCTTCTCCCATGAAAAATTCCTCCTCTGAAAGATCCTCTCACGTAACCCACTCCCCAGCTCCCCCCTCTCACCAGAAAAAATACCCCCTGAAAACGTCTGTATGCTTCCCAATAACCAATACTATATCTAAGCAATGGGCAAAGCTCATACCTTGCAGCCCCTCCCGCGGGGACCGTAGGGGATTAAGTCATCCTCAAAGACATAGTTATTAGATTTTTCGACTATGCTCAACAAAATGGCTATCTCAAAATGTTGATCCTGTGACTTTGAGAAAACAATTAGCGTGGGAGGGGGCCAATTTTTTTGGTCACTTAAAAAGGGCACTAGAACTATTTCCGTTCGAATGAGCCGTCTCGCGATAATCTAGGACCACTGGGTTGATACGATCACCCCCGGGGATAGGAGCTTGAAACCTCTATAGTAGGGTTATCTGACACGCTAAATCTAATGATGGGATTTTCATTCAGATTCTATGACTTTTAAAGAGTGTTTCTCCCTTTTTTCGAAAATAAGGCAGTTTTTCTCAAGTTCGTAGCCTTTGGTGGGTAAGACAAATCTTGATGAAACTTATATATTTTAAATCAGCATAAAAAGCCAAGTTTTTATGCATCTATTGGTATCCGTTGTTAGACTTTCGGTTACTATTGAGCCGGGTCGCTCCTTACTTACATTTCGTTACCACTGAGCAGAAATTAAGTTCTTTAATAATTCAAAATTAATGCGACCAGAAATTACAATCAAAGAATATATGAAGTGCAAAAGGAGCAGCAATTAATCCAATTAATCAAAATTAAAACAATTAATCATTTCGAACATAAAGATAATAGATGTTGATATATATAAATAAATAACTTCTAAAACCAGTAAAAATTAAAATGAACAAAAAACTACTACAGACATGATCTTGGCTGCTATTCCAATCCCCATAGCCTTATATCTTCTAAAGCCTCCTGCGCTCTTTGCATTGTATTGAAAAACTATTTGTATTTTAAACAGCTTACTCTAATCTTTCAATTGATCGTTAAAAAGTGAATATAGATCACTATGATAATAAATTTAATTGGAGAGAACCAATGAAATTAGATTGGATGTTGAAAACCTATTGATATTATTTCCTGGAAATTTCAGCAATTCAATATTTTACTTCACAGTATTTTTTTTTTCCGTGTTACGAATATAAAAAAAATGTAACGGCCTAGACAACCTAGGTTGTCAATCTGACAACATAGAAGCACATATTGCCTTTTTACCTAGTTCAACATCCCTCTCAACATTCCCTGAAAATATAGACTTATTACCCTTACCATTTCTGAGTTAATGCAAATATCATTTTAACAACCTTGATGCACATAGTATGCACTGGATGCACCCTTAAATACTCCTGAGGTATTTCAGACATGCCATTTTGACAACCTGGATGCATATGGTGTCTTTTGATTTAGTTTAACATCCCAATCGAGATTTCCTGAAAGCTTCAACTTAATAATCTTAGCCGTTCCTTGGGTATTCCAGTTATATCCTTTTGACAACCTAGATGTACCTAGTCTTTTCAACCTGTCTTTTCATTTATTGAAACATCCCCCTCAACATTTTCTGAAAATTTAAACCGAATATCCTTAGCAGTTCCTGGCATATTGCAGAAACGCTCTTTTGAGCACCTAAATGGGCATATAATCCTTAGTTTAGTATTAATATACCCCCTTAATATTCTCTGACCTTTTCAGCCTAAAAAACCTTTGCCTTTCCTGACACATTGCAGATAAGCCCTTTTGGCGACTTGATTGCATTTAAACTCTTTTGATTTAGTTCAGTAGTAGTAGTGATTGTAGAATTATCAGTAAAAGTGGCAGCAGCAATCACGGTTGTATTCAAAATCAGAATAGGAGCAGTAGCAGTCCCAGTCGAAAGTAGTCGCATTTGCAGTTGTAATTCCAATCGCCGTCACAAGCAGCTGCAGTAACGAACGGTCACAGTCGCAAGTCGTCACGGTTGCAGTCGCAAGTCGTCGCCGTCACAAGTATTCACACTTGCCGTTACGAGCAGTTGCAGTTGCAAGTAGCTGCAGTCGCAAATGGTCATAATATCAGTGCGAAGTATTCACAGTCACAGTTACAAGCGGTTGCCGTCGTGACTACATTCACAAGAAGTCGCAAGCAGTTGTAGTCACATTCGCAAGTAGTCACAGTGGCAAGAAGTCACAGGTGTAGTCACAAGTAATTGGAGTCGACAGTATTTACAATCGCAGTCACAGGTAGTCATAATCTTAAGTAATCGCAGTAGCTATCGCACGTAGTTTCAGTCACAGTCACAATTAGTCACATTTACGTTCGCAAGTAGTCACAGTCGCAAGTGGTCGCAGTCGTAAGTAGTTCCCCACAACTTTTTGGTGAGTTTAAATGAGATGCTCGATCATAGTTAGATGCAAATGCAACCGAAAAAGAAGGGGAGATATCAGGTAAAATGATATTGAGATGGCCGAATTAAACATTCATAAGAAATTTTCTCATCTCAATTTAGGCTCCAACAAGAGTTGAATTTCTCTTTGTGGCCAGATTAAGAAGTTCGCTATAAAAAATCCCTTCATGTGGGCAATTATCCAATTGATGTTTTAATAAGGTTAGATTAGATATTTAATATATTGCGTTCTGCGTGGCCTGCTTTCCACAATTCTCTGTTGTAGTTTCTTTTTCATTATGATTAACCTGAGTTCATTTTTTGAGTGTGGTCGGGATATTTAACAAGTAACTTGTTTGGTGCCTGTTACGACCAAAAACCTCATAACTGCACGTGAAGGTCGTTTTCGTTAAAAATAGAATTTTCGATTTTCTCCAGTTTTGTAAGATATACGGTTGTGTAAAATTCAACTTAACCAATTCAAACAATCACATACTATTACTGTTTTTGGTGCTTTCGCTTTTGAATCAGCCGGAATTCACATAGCAACGTCACTTGGCCATTTCGCCTCATAGAATCACTCGTTTTCTGTCAGATTCAACTTGACCTTATTCATCTTGCACAATTTTATTATTTGCATTACCGTCAACGTTCAATTCACAAATTGGGAAAGAATCACTTTAACTGGACCGTTAATCAAATACTATCGCCAAATTTTTTTCCTGAATTCAGATTTTTGAATATTTCATATTAGACATATGCCATCTAATAAATCATAAAGCTTATCATGAAGTTTTTGAAAAAGTGTTTACAGAAAGCAGCTGCTTTGAGGAGTAAATTTTTCTCTTTCTTCTTCCTTATCACTCTGTCAAAGAGAGTGAGGGTTCCATCGACTATTCAGGAAAATAGGAAAGGGAAATGAGGAAACTTTTGTAAAGACTAAACCAACCTTGAAGTGAAATAATGGAAGTAGATCACTTAGATCAGGCACGTACGCACGAAAGTTTCAAGAGGGGTGAATTTTTGTGCAACTGAGCTAAATTTTTTAAGACAGCAAAATAAGACAATTTCTTTGGACATTATAGACAGGGCCGTGTCCAGAACTTGTTTTGGGAGGGGGGGGGGTACAAAAGGATTTGGAGAGGGTTTAAAAAATTTAAAAAGTGCATCAAATATTTGTTTAAATTTATTTTTGTGATGTTTTACGAAACAGACAAGCATTCCGGGGGGGTGGGGGCTCAACCCCCTAACGCCCCTGGATACGGTCTTGATTGTAGGTAACTGCAAAAAATCAGAAATAAAGATAATTAGGTATGGTGCTGAACTAAACAGCTCATGGCAAGGCCGTATCCACAGGGGAGCTACTGGGTCTGATCCCCTCCCGAAAATTTTTTCCGACTCGTAAGAACGTAATAAAAATACATATAAACAGATTATTGATACGTTTTTGACGTTATTTTCACCCCCTCCTCCCCCTCTAAAAAATACCCCCCCCCGAATAAAATCCTGGACACGCCTTTGGCTCCTGGATATATGAATTATTTGAGTTCTCCAGTCTTGCTATAAAAAACAAAGAAAGATATACAAACAACTTAAAACTATATTAATTGTTGCCGCTTTATTTTGTTGTTGCGTTTTCATTGTTGCGGTTCTTTTTTCTTTTTTGAAGCGGTAAATGATGTAGCTTTTAAAGCATTATCTTTATGCAGGGGTAGATATTGGAGGCACAAAGCAAACCTGGGACTTCTCCATTGGCATTTTCACCCACCCCTTCTAATTAGTGTAAGTATCGACCCCACCAGGGGGAGGGCATATATCCCTTTTCACTTCTTTTTACGATGGAAAGGCAGCGTAGTGTTCGTCAGTACATGACACCTTAGCACATGAGCTTGATGGTTAAAAAAAGTTAATGGTTAAAAAAATTTTAATGGTTAAAAAAATTAATGGTTAAAAAAAATTAATGGTTAAAAAAAGGAAAGTAGGTAAGAAAACAATTAAATTTGTCAGCCTGTGGGAAAACAAGAAAATGTCAAACAGTTTTGAATGGTTATTATCGTTAAACTGGAATAATGTAAAACCTGGATAAGATGAAACTAAACCGTTAAGAAATTTGCTTGAAAGATCAAAACTTCAGAGCATAAATGAATGAATATCAGACCTAAAATCTCAACTCTAAAATTAAAACTTCAAATTTCAATAATTCATATCATGTCTGTGAAATTTTGAAAATTTCTAAGCCGCCTAAAAAAGTTTTTATTCCCGTACCTTCCCCTTCTGAAATTTGAGCTCTTAAGCAATTTCTTCTATTAAAATCTTAAGTTTCTCTCCTTTTGGTCCTGTATTAATTTTCAGTTATTCAGTCAAACAGAAAAGATTTGTTTTTTTATAAGCCTGTCGAAATTTTTCTCTTATTGTTTCAATTGTATTTCTCTCCGCATTATACATTCCAAGGTTATTTGAGGCGTATAGTAGCAGCCCACTAGTATCGGTAGATTGTATGTCTTGGCATGATCTACTTATTAAGATTTTTTTTTCTTTCTTAGAAAAAAAAATAAAAAAGCTTCAATTCCTTCTTAACGACACCAAGTATTTATCCCACATCAATTATCACAAACAGTATACACGCGAATAGCGTGTTCGCATGAACAGCAGGTGAATAGTTGCTGCTCAAGAAGCTTCTTCACTGTCACCCCCCCCCCCTCAAAGCTGAATTAGTCTCAAGTTTATTTCTTCTTTATCCTCCTCTCTTTGTGGTGTTGCGTTAATGAATTTCCAGTTATTCAGTCATAAAGAGTTTCAGCCAATGATATTTGTTTGCAAAAAGAGAAGAACAAGCTTTAAGCTCCTCTTACTGATGCCATCTACTTATCTCACATCACTTATCACAGACAGTATACACGCGAACAGCGTGTTCCCGTGAACAGCAGGTGTTTTCGAAAACTCTAATAGGTCTAATCCTTCAAAATAGACACCCTCATTTCTTTTATAATAAGGTAGCTTTCTCAACAATCAGAACACGGTGAAAACGAAACAGCTGGTCCTAGGACGCTATTTACGAGGAAATTTGATGTAAAAAGATCTGATGAGACTCGTTGTTAATAATTAGGGATAGTTTCCTTCAGGGTAATGACCCCGAAACCGTTAGAAATATTGAACCTTGCAGAGAACAATAGGAGGGTGAAATTGACAGCTATGTCAAAAGTTCTTTTTTCTGGTTTGTTCCTAATTTGAACTAATTGGTTAATGTGACCTTCATCACCAGATAATCGCAAGAAAATAGTCCAGTTGTGATTCTGGCTTAATTTTATGGTAACTTTTAGAGAGAAATGAGAAACTTTTAGGGGATAGAGATGCTTCAAATGTTAAATAACATATTCTAACATATTCGCTTTCTATAACATATTCTAACAAGGGTGAATTCCCCGCCCTTTTGTGCCGGAATTCATTATACCAGACATGTACATATTTTGAGCACCAAATTACATGTGGTTTGACAAAATAATTTAACTGTGATGTTAAAACTACTAGGGTCTTGGCATAAAGTCAAACAATTCGTGGTAACGAACTGTAAGTGAGGAGCGACTCAGGCCAATAGTCACTAAACCCTGAAATACCCTGAAGTTGGCTTTTTATGTTAATTCAAAATATATAAAATTCAACAGTTTTAATGTTACCTGTAAAAAGTTACGAGTCTGAGACAATTTGCTTGATTTTCAATAAAAGAGGAAAACACCCCCAAAAATGCAGGAGGTCATAATGAAAATCCCATCGTTGGATTCAGCATATCAGGGCATCCTACTGTAGGGGTTTCAAGCTCCTATCTTGAAAAATGTGGAATTCTGCTTCTTTTTCCCCAGAAGAAAATCACGGATGCGTGTTTCTTTATCATTATTTTTTCCAGGGATGATCGTACCGAGCGGATAGTCCTAAAAGACCAGGAGAGGGCTTACACGAACGGGAACCAAAAGTTTTAGTGCCCTTTTTAAGTGGCAAAAAGTATTCGGCCGCAAGAAAGTGGTGTTTTCTACCGTTTTGTGCCGCTACACTACGATTTTACCCTAAAGAGAAATAATTTATTTTGAGATAGATAATTGATTTAAAAGTATCAAACTACCATAATACAAGATAAATCGTTAATGAGAACATTTACCTTAATACTTGATTTAAATAAGGTAATTTACCGGATTTTTTTATGAATTTATGATTAGTGATGTATCAATGCGTATCATCTATTATGAAGGAGGGGTGGTGGGTCATGGTGTAGATGAGGGAGGGGGTGAATTATGCATAAAAGAGTACATTTCAATATGCAAATTGTCTAACTCTCCAGGAGCCTCCAGATAAATATTGATTGGGTATGGGGGGAGGGTGTATGAGCTAATGTTGAATCTCTCTTCATTAAGAATAAGCCTTCCTTCTTATTGCAGAAAAATATTTCTGACTTTTTTATTTCAGAACTTTATTTTACTAATCTTATTGCTTCCATTTAAAAAAATCATATACAGTGATTTGTAACAACGCATTAGCTATAGAAAAGAGGGGCTGTGGGTTGACGCCTCAAATAGTGCATTTAATGCCCAAATATTATAACTCTAGTTGAGCCTATCAGGTACATATAGGAAGGTGGAAATTATTATTTAATCCCTTTTGATTCTCAGGAATTTTAGTCTAAGCCACTGATTTCCAGCGTGGGACATAGGCCTCATTGGTGGAGCGTGGCAATATTTTGATGGGTCATGGATAGGACGTGCATTCTTTGGCTGACTATACTTTGGAGCCCTAATTTTGAAAGAAAAATTTTTTTTCGTCTGTAATTGTATCACATTCAAATGCATTTAAAGAATAAAAATGAGACACGATAGTATTGCAACGATGTTATACATCGTATAAAAGGTGTTGTATTCAGACAATATTTTTTATTATAATAAAATATGCCTAGAGGATGACCCGAGAAAAAAAATACCAAGTTGATAGTTTTTTAAGCTTCCTTCATGTGAATACACGTGAAATTTTGTATAACACAACCTAAATACCACGAGGGGGATATCAAGATTTTAGAAATACCTTGATGGGGCATGGCCCAAAGTCGTTTGGGAACCACAGGTCTAGACCTTTATTATTCGTACTGGGGGGGGGGGGGGGGTAACAGTACTCCTCCCATTGCAACAGTATTTTTCTATGTGACATAAAGTTTACATTCAAAGTTGGAAAAGGCGGGGCGAGGCGTCATAAACCTCGCCAGAAAATTTCTTGGGGGGGGGGGAGAGTGGTGCAATGAGATTTGCTTTCAGCGATTACAAATGGTAATGGTTTTTCCTACTTATAAACAATGTTTCAATGTATTCAAATTATGTATACAGTGTATTCAAGCATAAGAGGAGGGAACTATAGAGTCGACTCAATGGCTTCAGTCACGTATAAGATAAGAAGTCACTCGGAATTTCCATCCATATGAACAATAATGCTCCTCTCTGTCCATCCGAAATTCTTTAGCAGATATATTATTAATAACTTATTCAATAAAATTATTGTTCATCGAAAACTTTGACTAGATAGCCTATTTAAATTTTCTCCAAAATTTTAATTCTAATCCATCATTTTAATGCTGCAGCAGAAAAATGAAAAAGCGGGACCCAACCAAGAAATTCATAATTATTAATATACAAAATTTAACAACAAGAAATCGGGGTTTTATGGAGCTGGTAGCTCATATCATCTTTTGGCTAGGCCTGGGCATGATTTGAGAAACTGACATAAATTAAATGAAATAAAAACAAGCTTTTTTAAACTGAGAGTAAGGAGCAACATTAAAACTTAAAACGCTCGAATATTATTTCATTTATGGGAGGTGGTTTCCCCCTCCTCAACCCCCAAGCTTTTATGCTCAAGTTTGACTTTTTGTCCCAAATCTTTAACAATGACTGCTCAAAAGGACGAGCCGTTGAATTGGAATGAAGAGTAATTTAAAGCCCTTTAAAACTTTAGCACAAAGAACAGGGGACTAAGGAGGCGGTAGCCCACCTAATATTTGTTCGTTTAAATTTTTAATGTTGCTCCTCACTATCAGTTGGGGAAAAAACCTTTTTTATTTAATCCCTTTATAAAACATTTATCAAGATTAGTATTATTATTATTGTTGTATTTTTATTTTGATTGATGAGTGTCAAGGAACGACATTATTGTTCAGTCTTAAATTAGTGGTAACGGAGTACATGATGTTATAGTTATGCTTTTTTTCTTTTTTTTTGTGGATGTTTTATAAATAGCCAATAATAAGTACGGGGCTGTGATGCAGTAATTTTAAATCGCATGATGTTTATGGATTTGCTGCCTTTGGATTTAAGACAAAATCAGGGATTTAGTCCTAAAGGGTGTTTCAGTTGTCCTGGTAGCTCCTAGACCCTGCTAAGCGTATTATTACCTAAACTCATCATTATCTCTAGAACCAGTGGAAAGACTTAGCCCCGTGCGCCGGAATTTATTAAAGAATTTTGAATATGTTTAGAACTATACATAAATATAAACATAATATAACATAATAAATGTAAACATAAAAGAATAAACATAAATGAATGAAACAATAATGATTGAAACTATTCTGTGCACGTAAATACAAAATTTATAAAACACAAGAATCCGTAGTTAAGCATTCTTAGTTACCAGAAGGGCAGTATCCATTTTCTGGTCTGGGGGCATTTTTCAGGGGGATTGGCACAAAAAATGTTTCAAAACGCGTCAATAATTGGTTCATATGCATTTTTTCCGTTTTTTGAGTCGGACAAATACTTCATGGAAGGGGGGTAAATCCCCCTAACCCCCCTGGATACGGTCCTGGTTACCTTACATAAAAACTACCAGAACACCATTATGATCTCAAGATCTTGATGGAGGAAGGGCACGAATTCACAGACCCTCCCTCTTGTTAATAATTTATAGAATAACATATGTGCAAACATTATCACGCATGAAGGGGGGAGGGGACTTAAAAGTAAAAAACTTTCTATTTAACATAAATGTATTATACTGAATATTTGAAAAATAGTTCACTATTATACATTGTTCATCTTTAAGAAGGGCCAGTATCTGGTCCAACCCCCCCCCCTCTAGGAGCTAATAAGGTCAGTTAAATACAAGGTCTATTACAAGGTCTGTCAGTCAATTCTTACTTTGCTACTTCGTAATATTCTTTTAGCAGCCTTATGTTTTTTCCAAAGCTAACATTAGGGTATTCATCTGCTTTTCGAACTTTTCACATTTACGAATCTATTTCCAAAGTGAATTTTAAGTCTAATATCCAAGACTGAATCCATCTGCACAGAATAAACAAAAAAATGATAAAATAGTATTTCCCCACAGAAAGTATAAGAATCAAACAGTTCGTGGTAACGAACTGTAAGTAAGGAGCGATGCGGCTCAATAGTAGCCGAGACTGTAAGAAACAGGTCTTGATAATAATAGATACATCAAAAGAATCGAATTTTGATGCTTATTCAAAATA
This sequence comes from Artemia sp. Qi Xiang Cuo, assembly GCF_049724085.1. Lineage (NCBI taxonomy): Eukaryota > Metazoa > Arthropoda > Branchiopoda > Anostraca > Artemiidae > Artemia > Artemia sp. Qi Xiang Cuo. The sequence continues at coordinate 9,179,129 of NC_142802.1, read as the reverse complement.
AATAAATTTCATGAATTTAAAAGAATTTGAGGGTCGTTGAATTTGAATGAGATGTGCTTTTAAAAAGCATTAAGACTTTAGCTTCAGCAGTGAGATTTGATGAAGAGGCAGCCCCCCTCATTTACGAATTAATTTATGTTTTTTTTTAAGTGTTAATGTTGCTCTTTAATTTCTTTTGAAGAAATTGTTTGTTTTTTGTTTAATATTCCATAATGTACAAGATTTAAAAAAAATGAATAAAAGTATCAATCAAATTTTCCAGAATAGAAAACTTTGGAAATAAAAACGTATATGGCGATTAATTTAGTTTTGCTATTACATAGGAGAACTTTATTTTTGTCACTATATTCTTCCTTCTAGTTGAGTTATTTTCAAATTCATAGAAAAATCAGTTGGCTAAGCAAAACTTCCGGTTTAAGGAATCTATTGAGCTTACAGTAAATTGGAAATGACAAACTAGCCATTTAGGAGACTAGAGGGTCGGTTGGGGGGGGGGGGTTAGTTTTTATTTATCTTTGAATTAAGCTGTTTTATTTCTGGAAGTGTGTAGGCCTACAAATTTCAACTTTTTAATGTTATAATGAAAATATACAAATTGTTTAAAATTTGGATTATTTTTTTTTTAATTGTTTCAAATACCTCGGTCTTTGCACTAAAGTTTTTTTATGACTTTTTAAATAGCTTGTTATTCTAATTAATTGGTCCTTTCGTTTCAGGAGTCATTCTCGAAAGACTGGAACAAAAAGTCAAACTTGAGCGTAGAAATGATTGGAACAAAAAGTCAGAAGTCAGACAAAAAGCATCCCCCCTCATATACGTAATAATTTCTGTACGTTTTAAGTTTAAATGTCGCTCCTTACTTTCGGTTGAAAAAAACTTGTTTTTTTACTGAATTTATTACAAGATCCGCAATGCCTTCTTCAACTGTTTGTGCTCGATAGATCGATTTACTCCATTCTTTGTTACCAAACTGGGTTCTTAAGGCAGGCATGCACAGAAGAATTTATGTTGGGGAGCTCAACATTTTTGAAAGGGGACAAAACCCATGAAAGACGCCAAAAATAGGTGAATTATATGAAAATTACTAGAAATCATAAAGAAACTTGGAAATACCCAGTGTCTTTACGGGACTCAGGGCTAAAGGCCCTTCTTCGCCCTGCCTCTCTTAAGTTACCTGTATTGATCGACAGTGTGTAGAGGAAAGTATCCACGGGATATACCTTTTTACAGCGGGTAAGCTATATCCACTATTGACCGTTTTGTGTCGGCTCGATTAGGATAACAGTAAAGTAAAACAGTTCCCAGTTGAATATCTTCAAATGGTGACGAATACATATTTTGAAACTTTTAATTACAACTTCAAATATAATTTGCACCGTGGATTTTCATTAAAACATGAGTTAATGACAATTCAAATCAGCTTATAGCAATTGTTTTACTTAAACCACCGATTCTAGTTTATTACAAATAGTATTAAATTGTAATAAAAAGCATTAATATTATATATCTATATAATATTATAAATAGTATAATATTTTAATAATAGTATTAATATAATAGCATAAATTGTATAAATAGTATTAATTCTAGTTATTACCACTAGTATTTCGAATGTCCAGATATGCGGGGAAGGTCTGTTTTATTCCTTTCATCGGGCTCAGGGGTAAATACAGAATTAGTGTTTGGGGGGGGCACCAGTAAAAATTTGGATGCTATATCGGTATTTTTTCCCTTCGATCCTGTAATTATAGCAATTTTTAACTTCCTGGCGGGGACATGTTCCCCCAAAAAATCATCCCTGGATCCACCTTTGATTGAACTGGCACCAAAATACAACTTAAGCAACACGTTTTGTGTTTAAGGAAATTAGTGACTGGGAGGGGTGTAAGTAAAGTGTCTTTGTGAAACATTTATTCTAGAAGAAAATTTTTACTTCTCAAAGAATGTTTGAAGATTGAGACGTAATTAAATCAAATCCAAAAATTAATTCGTTGGTATAAGCCTAGAATTGGAGCTATTAAGAAATAAATATGTTAAGAAAACAATTCTAACTTCATAATATGCTTAATAATTGTATTTAACACATTTTGACTGCAATTTTACTATAATTGACCCCAATCCCTCTCCCCCAATACACAAATATAAAACCCAAATTATATATTCCCCGCGTGTCTTTCCGATTCTAGATTTCGTCACAGTTGATTAGATTTACGGGTACACGGATTGAAACAGGAGTGACGCATTGCAAAATGCATAGCAAATATATAATTTGGGCAATATGTCTGCAAATTAGGGGGGATTAGGGTTAAAATATAGCAGAATTGCAATCAAATGGGTTAACTGCTATTATCTGGCATATTATGAGGTAAGAATTGTTTTCTTAATATGTTTCCTCCTTAACATTTCTTTCTGAGTGCGAGAAGAGTGAAAACCAGCTTAAATATAAGTTTTTGGAATAATTTTAGCTCATTTTAACATTTTCTAACCAGATGAAAATAGCAACGAAGACCACACTGCATTTCCATAACAAACAACAAAAACAGGAAGAACAATGGGGAAATCTTTTTGTAAGACAGTGGATATAAATTTGAATGATTATTTCAGCCCCATGTCCAAGGGCCGTCCTCAGCAAGACGAAAAGGCTGAGGACGGCCCTTGGATATAGGGCCGAAATATTCATTCAAATTTATATCCACTGTCTTACAAAAAGATTTCCTTATTGTTCTTCGTGCTTTTGTTGTTTTCTAACCAGATGTCAGCCTATACCTCTGAATAGCACTCATCTAAGTCCCATAGAACCCTAAAATATTTATAGCATAAAAAGATTAGAAATGAAAGAATGAACTTACAAAATTAAATAAACCAGACAAAAAGAACGACAATACACACAAACACGTCACAGTCTAACTCGCAACTGTTTCCACTTCCACCCTTCGGCAGAAATATCGATAAAGTGCACGCGAGTAGGGGGATCTCATGGAAATTATCCCCTCCTTCCCTTTAATCTCCTGATACACCCTCTCTCAGCTGAATAATCTGAGAAAAACATTGACAAGAGCAGGATGCAGGCAATGGACTACATAGCCTATGAATGGCTTAAGTAGACGGGGATGCTTTGGTGGTTTTAGGGGTGACTCTAATAATTCAATTTGTAGAATATTCTATCATTTTTAAAAGCCATTACTATACTTAGTATTTATTCTTTTACTAAAAAAAATACATGCAGTATTTCTCTCTTTTCTAAAATATAATTCATGTAAATTAAGGCATGAATTTTAATTTTCAGTTTTTTTTACCCCGAACATACTTGACCTCTCCAGTGATTAACTCTTAAAATTTTCGGCCTCATGCCCACTGTTTTCCCTTTTGAGAGTCAAACCTTATTTCGAAGCTTTCTAAAATCTTTCTTTAGGACAAAATTTTGATTTGACGCTAAATGTCTTCTATTTTTTTTTTACTGTGGTTTCTTTTGTCTTCCTTGAATTACAAAGAGATGATTGTGTATTTTTTTTGTGTCTGAAATATTTACATAAGTATTTTTTCGGTACAAGGTTTCACCCTCCAGCTCATTCTATTATATATTTTTTCTTTGTTTTTCGCTATTTCGTTGTTGTTTTTTTTTTTTTTTTTTTAGTAGCACACCTTCTCAGTAGGGGCCTCCCCCAGGCCACTCAGCTCGTCCCCAGGTGGCAGATAGGGGAGCGTCCTGTAGATATGCAGGGCACCTCCTGGTAGGGAGGTGCGGACCAAGGGGGGATCCGATTACTGGGGGTCTTGAAATATAGCTGGAGCACCCACGTCTGGGAGCCATGAATTCAGGCGGAGGAGGAGGAAGGCCCCTATGATGCGCACTGGGTAGGGCCCATCGGCGTATAGATACGTCCCGCCAGTCACAAACCTTCTCCCAGCAATGGGAAAATTGCAAGTGATGCAGGACGCCAGAAGGGCGCATTATCGGTAGTAGATATAGCCGGCCCCTGTCTATGAAGTACAAACGATCAAGAAAGAGAGCTAATACTACCGCGTCTGGGGCAACCGACGAACTGACGACCCAGAATCTTGCGAATAGACACTTTAACAACGTTGACAACTCCGACCTTGGAGGCTATTGTTTCCCCTAAATTGATTTTATCTATCGGAACCCTGAACGTTAGGACGCTTGCTAAACAAGGCAAAATAGATCTCGTCCTAAATTAACTAGACCGATATAAGTGTGATATTGTGGGACTTTCAGAAACACACCTCCCTACCACTGGGGAAGAAAGGATCGGTAACACTAGTCTCATAGTGTCTGGGAGAACCGATGGTGTCCATCGCCAAGGTGTTGGCTTTTTTATGTTGAGTAAAGCACGAAGATCCCTGACATAGTTCCCAAAAAAGACCTTGTCGTTGTCATTGGCGACTTCAATGCTATTGTTGGCAACGCTTCTGCTGGAAACGAAGATGTTATGGGTAAATTTGGCCTTGGAAGACTTAACAAGAGGGGAGAACGCCTCATTAAATTCTGCAGAGACAACGATCTGGCCGTTACCAATACTCCGTTTCAAACACAGAGAACGTCATAAGGTGACATGGACCTCGCCGGATGGAAAAATCTGTAATCTTAATGATTACGTGCTCATCTCTAAGCGGTTAAAATCGTCTGCGCTAGATACTGTTACGCTAGCAGGTGGCGATTTCGTCATTGACCATTCCTTAGTCATGTCTACACTGAGGATACGCCTGAAATCTTCCGCAAAGCTGAACAAAAGCTTTGTTTCAACACGCATCTTCTCAAAGACCCTCAAACCTGCCAGACTTACATCGATAAACTGTCTAATCAAATATCGGACCTTCTTTCAGGTACTCCTATAACTCTATCTAAAAAGGATATTGATAAACTGGTCACAAACTCCTCTAAGATCATCAGCGACGTAGCGATGTCCGCTCTAGGAGCCAAAAAGGGGGATAAAAAGCCTTGGATAACCGACGAAATTACTTTATTATGTGGTGAGAAACGAAAACACACTAACAGGTCAGACAGAGAGAGCAGGGACAGATATAAGCACCTAAAGCGTACTGTAGAAAAAGCCACCCGTAGAGCCCATCGCACCTACATAAAAGACAAATGCGAACAGTATGAGTCTGATTTTAAGAAAGGTGACTCACACTTTATATGTAAGAGATTTCACGAGCTAGCAAGCAAGATTAGTATCAGTTTTTGTGCACTGCTAGATAAACACGACTCAAAGATACAAGCCACAGAAGGTATCCGATCGAGATGGATGGAGCATTTCAAAGAAAAGCTTAATCCTCATATCCTTCCAAAACCTGCTGTCCTGGACCTATTTCCCGTTACTGTCTCCAACCCCAGCCCACCTCCTCTCCATTCTAAAGTCGAAGACGCCATCCAGGTGCTGAAGAATAACAAGGCCCCTGGCCTGGACGGAATACAGGCAGAACTGCTGAAAGTCCGATGTGAGCCACTTATAGATCTTTTCCACAAGATCGTATCCGCTGCCTGACAAGAGGTTCATTTTACAACTTCTTGGTGCGAGGCCACAATTGTTCCGCTACACAAGAAGGGGTCAAAGGCGATTTGTTATAATTACCGTCCTATTAGCCTAACAAGTAAAACTGCCAAAATCTTCACCCGAATTATACTTCAACGGATCAGAGCTGTGTCGTCCTTAGTCATCCAAGAATACCAAACTGGTTTGTATCCTGGGAGATCAACCGTTGACCAAATTTTCACTGTGCGCCAGATTTTAGGGAAATATCTGGAATTCGATCGTGACCTGTATCAACTCTTCATCGACTTTAGGCAAGCATTTGACCTTATTTGTAGAAATGGCCTATGGCATATTCTCCTCCATTATGGAATCCCGCGAAACCTAGTCGACCTTATCAAAGATATGTACTCCAAATTTGGGAGTATCATCATGACTAGTGAAGGTCGCACTGACAATTTCTAGATGTCCTCAGGTGTCCTCCAAGGATGCCTCTTGTCTCCAGAGCTGTTTAAACTCTTCCTCACAGTAGTCTTATCCCTGGTGGAAACAACTTCCAGCGCATATATAGGGGGTGTTCAGACAGATAAGCTAGCCTACGCCGAAGATATCAACGAAATTGCTGAAACACCCGAGAATCTACAAGCCGTTTCTAACGACGTCCACGAAGCCACTAGTTCTTTTTGAATGATCATAAATTCATCAAAAACAAAGGCTATGTGCTGCTCACGAAAGCCGCAGAATGCAGTAGAGCCAGACCTGAAACTTAATGGAGAGAGTATCCAGTGGGTTGACAAGCTCTCTTACCTCGGTAGTTTGATCACCAGTGACAACAGTCACTCAAAAGACATTAAAAGACGTCTCGCCCTCACGAATTCCAGTTTCAAATCCCTTATACCCATGTGGTGAAGCAAGGATTTTTCTCTGCGGCTTAAGACACGACTTTTCGATACCCTGTTTCAGTAAACTGTAAATTATGTTTTGGTCTTGAGGGAGTGCGGGGGTTGTCAGCCCTACTCATACTAATTGTTGCTATTTTGAGTTCCAATAGGTTATTTATTGTAATTTCTGTTCGTTTTGGGTTCAATTCATTTATTGATTGCGATTTATGCTAGTTTTAGGCTTGGAAAACTTTTTGAAATTATGTTAACTCATTATTGGCTTAAATAGGCTGTTTAGTATTATGGGACAAACTTGTTTTGTGGAAAAAATTTAAAATTAATTTTCATTCATTTTTTATTGACTTAGTCTTTTTCATATAAAAAATATTTTATATCTTTTTAATTTTTTTTATCTATTATACTCCATAGTTTTTACTTTGAAGATTATTTAATTTTGTTTCTGCTCATTTTTGTCTTAATGTGGCTCTTTACTTTTCTTTAAAAAACTTATGTTTCCCATTAATAAATACTATCTATAAGTAATAAGTAATACTATCTGTAAGTAATAAGTAATACTATCTGTAAGCCACAGTGAAATTTATGCAACCTGTGACTAAATAAGCCGAATCGGTGTGTCAAGCATGTGGGTCACGTAAGAGCGAGGGGTTGAGGAGGAGGCAGCCCCCAGTAGAAAGGGGTCAGGAGGTCCCGGGGGGAGTCCATATATGGGCATAGAGTCCCTAGGGAGAACACCTGTGCTGTCATTCCCAATCCCACACCATATATGGGCATGGAATCCCCAGGGAGAACACCTGTGCTGTCATTCCGAAGGGGAAGTGAATTTCTGAGAAATTGATTTGTTGGAGTTCGTCCAGGAGAATTGTCTCTGGGCGAAGTTTATTAATGTCTGACAGATGATGTCAAGGTTGATTGATTTGTCACGAAATGGGAATTAATTTGTTGTTTCTAAGGGGAATTATTGATCTACGAAAGGGGAATTAATTTGTTGTTTCTAAGGGGAATTATTGATTCACGAAAGGGGAATAAATTTTTGTTTCTAAGGGGAATTATTGATTCAAGAAAGGGGAATTGGTTTGTTGTTTCTAAGGGGAATTATTGATCTACGAAAGGGGAATTAATTTGTTGTTTCTAAGGGGAATTATTGATTCACGAAAGGGGAATTAATTTGTTGTTTCTAAGGGAAATTTTTGATTCAAGAAAGGGCAATTAATTTGTTGTTTCTAAGGGGAAGGTGGGGAAGAATGTTTTGATCTTAGGTTAGGTTAGGGATGCATACTAGACAAACAATTTCTACTGATACTTGGGCCCCAAGTCCTACCCCTATCCCTCACCCTTATCCCTCCACCCTCCCTCTAACCCCTCCAGCCCTCCCCCCCCCAGGGCGAATGACACATGACACATGACACATAACACACGACAAATGACACATGACACATGACAGATGACACATGACACATGACACGTGACACATGACACATGCCAAATGACACATGACACATGACACACCCCATCCCCCAAAACTTTTGGTTCCCCCTCCCACCATTAGTGTTTTGTTGTAGTTTACCATATCACAGTTACATTCTCTTAATATTTCAAAGTTAATTTTGAATTTCTTTCGTTGAAATGCAAGAGTTGGAATATTTCAGTAGTGTTTTGTCGTGGTTTACCTTGTCACAGTTACATTCTCTTGATTTTCAAATTTCATTTTTGATTTAATTCGTTGAAATGCAAGATTTGGAATATTTCAGTAGTGTTTTGTCATACTTTACCTTGCTACAGTTACATTATCATAATTTCTCAAAGTTCATTTTGTATATCTTTCCTTGAAATGCATGAGTTGGAATATTTCAGTATTGTCTTGTCGAAGTTTACCTTGTCACAGTTACATTCTCTTGATTTTTCAAAGTTCATTTTGGATTTCTTTTGTTGAAATGCAAGAGTTGGAATACTTCAGTAGTGTTTTGTTGTGCTTTACCTTGTCACAGTTACATTCTTTTGATTTTTCAATGTTCATTTTGAATTTCTTTCGTTGAAATGCAAGAGTTGGATTATCTCAGTAGTGTTTTGTCGTGGTTTACCTTATCACAATTACATTCTCTTGATTTTTCAAAGTTCATTTTGAATTTCTTTCATTGAAATGCAAGAGTTGGAATATTTCAGTAGTGTTTTGTTGTAGTTTACCTTGTCACAGTTACATTCTCTTTATTTTTCGAACTTTATTTTGAATTTCTTTCGTTGAAATCCAAGAGTCGGATTATTTCAGTAGTGTTTTGTTGTAGTTTACCTTATCACAGTTACATTCTCTTGATTTTTCAAAGTTCATTTTGAATTTCTTTCGTTGAAATGCAAGAGTTGGAATATTTCAGTAGTGTTTTGACGTAGGTTTACCTTGTCACAGTTACATTCTCTTGATTTTCAAAGTTAATTTTGAATTTCTTTCATTGAAATGCAAGAGTTGGAATATTTCAGTAGTGTTTTGTTGTGGTTTACCTTGTCAGATTTACATTCTCTTGATTTTTCAAAATTCATTTTGAATTTCTTTCATTGAAATGCAAGAGTTGGAATATTTCAGTAGTGGTCTTTCGTGGTTTACTTTGTCACAGTTACATTCTCTTCATTTCTCAAAGTTCATTTTGGGTTTCTTTCGTTGAAATGCAAGAGTTGTAATATTTCAGTAGTGTTTTTTTTTGTGCTTTACCTTGTCACAGTTACATTCTTTTGATTTTTCAAAGTTCATTTTGAATTTCTTTCGTTGAAATGCAAGAGTTGGATTATTTCAGTAGTGTTTTGTAGTGGTTTACCTTGTCACAGTTACATTCTCTTGATTTTTCAAAGTTCATTCTGAATTTCTTTCATTGAAATGCAAGAGTTGGAATATTCAGTAGTGTTTTGTTGTGGTTTACCTTGTCACAATTACATTCTCTTAATTTTTCAAATTTCACTTTGGATTTCTTTCGTTGAAATGCAAGAGTTGGAATATTTCAGTAGTGTTTTGTCGTGGTTTACCTTGTCACAATTACATTCTCTTGATTTTTCAAAGTTCATTTTGAATTTCTTTCATTGAAATGCAAGAGTTGGAATATTTCAGTAGTGTTTTATTATGGTTTACCATTTCACAGTTACAATCTCTTGATTTTTCAAAGTTTATTTTGAATTTTTATCACTGAAATGCAAGAGTTGGATTATTTCAGTAGTGGTTTGTTGTGTTTTACATTATCACAGTTACATTCTATTGATTTTCAAAGTTCATTTTGGATCTCTTTCATTGAAATGCAAGAGATGGAATATTTCAGTAGTGTTTTGTCGTGGTTTACCTTGTCACAGTTACATTCTCTTGATTTTTCAAAATTTATTTTGAAATTCTTTCATTGAAATGCAAGAGTTGGAATATTTCAGTAGTGTTTTGTTGTAGTTTACCTTGTCACAGTTACATTCTCTTGATTTTTCAAAGTTGATTTTGAATTTCTTTCATTGAAATGCAAGAGTTGGAATATTTCAGTAGTGTTTTGTCGTGGTTTACCTTGTCACAGTTACATTCTCTTGATTTTTCAAAGTTCATTTTGAATGTCTTTCATTGAAATGCAAGAGATGGAATATTTCAGTAGTGTTTTGTTTTGGTTTACCATTTCACAGTTATATTCTCTTGATTTTTCAAAGTTCATTTGGAATTTCTTTTATTGAAATGCAAAAGTTGGAATATTTCAGTAGTGTTTTGTCGTGGTTTACCTTGTCACAGTTACATTCTCTTGATTTTTCCAAATTCATTTTGAATTTCTTTCATTAAAATGCAAGAGTTGGAATATTACAGTAGTGTTTTGTTGTAGTTTACCTTGTCACAGTTACATTCTCTTGATTTTTTAAAGTTCATTTTGAATTTCTTTCATTGAAATGCAAGAGTTGGAACATTTCAGTGGTGTTTTATCGTGGTTTACCATGTCAGAGTAAAATTCTATTGATTTTTCAAAGTTCATTTTGTATTTCTTTCGTTTAAATGCAAGAGTTGAAATATTTCAGTAGTGTTTTGTTGTTGTTTATCGTGTCACAGTTACATTCTCTTGATTTTTCAAAGTTCATTTTGAATTTCTTTCGTTGAAAACCAAGAGTTGGAATATTTCAGTAGTGTTTTGTCGTGGTTTACCTTGTCACAGTTACATTCTCTTGATTTTTCAAAATTCATTTTGAATTTCTTTCATTGAAATGCAAGAGTTGGAATATTTCAGTAGTGTTTTGTCGTGGTTTATCTTGTCACAGTTACATTCTCTTGATTTTTCAAAGTTCGTTTTGGATTTCTTTCGTTGAAATGCAAGAGTTGGAATATTTCAGTAGTGTTTTTTTGGTGCTTTACCTTGTCACAGTTACATTCTCTTGATTTTTCAAATTTCATTTTGAATTTCTTTAGTTGAAATGCAAGAGTTGGAATATTTCAGTAGTGTTTTGTCGTGGTTTACCTTGTCACAGTTACATTCTCTTGATTTTTCAAAGTTCATTCTGAATTTCTTTCATTGAAATGCAAGAGTTGGAATATTCAGTAGTGTTTTGTCGTAGTTTAACATGTAACATTTACATTCTCATAATTTTTCAATGATCATTTTGGATGTCTTTCATTGAAATGCAAGAGTTGGAATATTTCAGTAGTGTTTTGTCATGGTTTTACTTGTCACAAATACTTTCTCATGATTTTTCAAAGATCATTTTGAATTTCTTTCGTTGAAATGCAAGAGTCGGATTATTTCAGTAGTGTTTTGTAGTGATTTTCCATTTCACAGTTACATTCTCTTGATTTTTCAAAGTTCATTTTGAATTTCTGTCGTTGAAATGCAAGAGTTGGAATATTTCAGTAGTGTTTTGTCGTGGTTTACCTTGTCACAGTTACATTCTCTTGATTTTCAAAGTTCATTTTGAACTTCTTTTTTTAAAATGCAAAAGTTGGAATATTTCAGTAGTGTTTTGTCGTGGTTTACCTTGTCACAGTTACATTCTCTTGATTTTCTAAAATTCATTTTGAAATTCTTTCATTGAAATGCAAGAGTTGGAATATTTCAGTAGTGTTTTGTTGCGGTTTACCTTGTCACAGTTACATTCTCTTGATTTTTCAAAGTTGATTTTGAATTTCTTTCATTGAAATGCAAGAGTTGGAGTATTTCAATAGTGTTTTGTGGTGGTTTACCTTGTCACAGTTACATTCTCTTGATTTTTCAAAGTTCATTTTGAATGTCTTTCGTTGAAATGCAAGAGATGGATTATTTCAGTAGTGTTTTGTTTTGGTTTACCATTTCACAGTTATATTCTCTTGATTTTTCAAAGTTCATTTGGAATTTCTTTTATTGAAATGCAAAAGTTGGAATATTTCAGTAGTGTTTTGTCGTGGTTTACCTTGTCACAGTTACATTCTCTTGATTTTTCCAAATTCATTTTGAATTTCTTTCATTAAAATGCAAGAGTTGGAATATTACAGTAGTGTTTTGTTGTAGTTTACCTTGTCACAGTTACATTCTCTTGATTTTTCAAAGTTCTTTTTGTATTTCTTTCATTGAAATGCAAGAGTTAGAATATTTCAGTAGTGTCTTGTTGTGTGTTACATTGTCCCAGTTACATTCTCTTGATTTTTCAAAGCTCATTTTGGATATATTTCATTGAAATGCAAGAGTTGAATTATTTCAGTAGTGTTTTGTTGTGGTTTATCATTTCACAGTTACATTCTCTGGATTTTTCAAAGTTCATTTTGAATTTCTTTCGTTGAAAAGCAAGAGTTGGAATATTTCAGTAGTGTTTTGCCGTGGTTTACCTTGTCACAGTTACATTCTCTTGATTTTTCAAATTTCATCTTTGAATTTCTTTCATTGAAATGCAAAAGTTGGAATATTTCAGTAGTGTTTTGTTGTGGTTTACTGTGTCACAGTTACATTTTCTTGATTTTTCAAAATTCATTTTGAATTTCTTTCGTTGAAATGCAAGAGTTGGATTATTTCAGTAGTGTTTTGTCGTGGTTTACCTTGTCACAGTTACATTCTCTTAATTTTTCAAAGTTACTATGTCAGAGTTACATTTTCTTGAATTTTCAAAATTAATTTTGAATTTATTTCGTTGAAATGCAAGAGTTGGAATATTTCAGTAGTGTTTTGTCGTAGTTTACCTTGTCACAGTTACATTCTCTTAATTTTTCAAAGTTACTATGTCACAGTTACATTTTCGTGAATTTTCAAAATTCATTTTGAATTTCTTTCGTTGAAATGCAAGAGTTGGAATATTACAGTAGTGTTTTGTTGTAGTTTACCTTGTCACAGTTACATTCTATTGATTTTTCAAAGTTCATTTTGAATTTCTTTCGTTGAAATGCAAGAGTTGGAATATTTCAGTAGTGTTTTGTCGTGGTTTACCTTGTCACAGTTACATTCTCTTAATTTTTCAAAGTTACTATGTCACAGTTACATTTTCTTGAATTTTCAAAATTCATTTTTTATTTCTTTCGTTGAAATGCAAGAGTTGGAATATTACAGTAGTGTATTGTTGTAGTTTACCTTGTCACAGTTACATTCTCTTGATGTTTCAAAGTTCATTTTGAATTTCTTTCATTGAAATGCAAGAGTTGGAATATTTCAGTAGTGTTTTGTCGTGGTCTACCTTGTCACAGTTACATTCTCTTGATGTTTCAAAGTTCATTCTGAATTTCTTTCTTTGAAATGCAAGAGTTGGAATATTTCAGTAGTGTTTTGTTGTGGTTTACCTTGTCACAGTTACATTCTCTTGATTTTTCCAAGTTCATTTTGAATTTCTTTCATTGAAATGCATGAGTTGGATCATTTCAGTAGCGTTTTTTTTTGGTTTACTATGTCACAGTTAAATTCTCGTGATTTTTCAAAGTTCATTTGGAATTTCTTTTATTGAAATGCAAAAGTTGGAATATTTCAGTAGTGTTTTGTCGTGGTTTACCTTGTCACAGTTACATTCTCTTGATTTTTCCAAATTCATTTTGAATTTCTTTCATTAAAATGCAAGAGTTGGAATATTACAGTAGTGTTTTGTTGTGGCTTACCTTGTCAGAGTTACAATCTTTTGATTTTTCAAAGTTCATTTGGAATTTCTTTCATTGAAATGAAAGAGTTAGAATATTTAAATAGTGTTTTGTTATGCTTTACCTTGTCACAGTTTAATTCTCTTAATTTTTAAAAATTAGTTTTGGATTTATTTAGTAGAAATTCAAGAGATGGAATATTTCAGTTGTGTATTATTATGGTTTACCTTTTCACAGTTACATTTTCTTTATTTTTCAAAGTTCATTTTGGATTTCTTTCGTTGAAATGCAAGAGTTGGAATATTTCAGTAGTGTTTTTTTTTTGTGGTTTACCTTGTCACAGTTACATTATCTTAATTTTTCAAAGTTCATTTTGAATTTCTTTCATTGAAATGCAAGAGTTGGAATATTTCAATATTGTTTTGTCATGGTTTACCTTATCAAAGTTACATTTCTCTTGATTTTTCAAAGTTCATTTTGAATTTCTTTCGTTGAAATGCAAGAGTTGGAATATTTCAGTAGTGTTTTGTTGTGGTTTACCTTGTCACAGTTACATTCTCTTTGATTTTTCAAAGTTTAATTTTGAATTTCTTTCATTGAAATGCAAGAGTTTGAATATTTCAGTAGTGTTTTGTCGTGGTTTACCTTGTCATAGTTACATTCTCATGATTATTCAAAGTTCATTTTGACTTTCTTTCGTTGAAATGCAAGAGTTGGAATATTTCAGTAGTGTTTTGTTGTAGTTTACCTTGTCACAGTTACATTCTCTTGATTTTTTAAAGTTCAATAAAAAAGAAATTCCAAAAATGAACTTTGAAAAATCAAGAGAATGTAACTGTGACAAGGTAAACAATGACAAAACACTACTGAAATATTCCAACTCTTGCATTTCAACGAAAGAAATCCAAAATGAACTTTGAAAAATCAAGAGAATGTAACTGTGACTAGGTAAACCGCAACAAAACACTACTGAAATATTCCAACTCTTTGAATTTCAATGAAAGAAATCCAAAATGAACTTTGAAAAATCAAAAATGTAACTTTGACTAGGTAAACCTGCAACAAAACACTACTGAAATATTCAAACTCTTTGCATTTCAATCGAAAGAAATCCAAAATGAACTTTGAAAAATCGAGAGAATGTAAGTGTCACAAGGTAAACTACGACAAAACACTACTGAAATATTCCAACTCTTGCATTTCAACGAAAGAAATTCCGAAATGAACTTTGAAAAATCATGAGAATGTAACTGTGACAAGGTAAACCACAACAAAACACTACTAATATATTCCAACTCTTTCATTTCAACGAAAGAAATCCCAATGAACTTTGAAACATCAAGAAAATGTAACTGTGTCAAGGTAAAGCATAACAAAACACATTTCAACGAATGAAATCCATAATGAACTTTGAAAAATCAAGAAAATGTAACTTTGTCATGGTAAACCATGACAAAACACTACTGAAATATTCCAACTCTCGCAATTCAATGAAAGAAATCCAAAATGAACTTTGAAATATTAAGAGAATATAACCGTGACAAGGTAAACGACAACAAAACACTACTGAAATATTCCAACTCTTTCATTTCAAGGAAAGAAATCGTAAATGAAATTTGAAAAATCAAGAGAATGTAACTGTGACAAGGTAAACCACGACAAAACACTACTGAAATATTCCAAATCTTGCATTTCAATGAAAGAAATTCAAAATGAACTTTGAAAAATAAAGAGAATTTAACTGTGACAAGGTAAACCATAACAAAACACTACTGAAATATTCCAACTCTTGAATTTCAATGAAAGAAATCCAAAATGGACTTTGAAAAATCAAGAGAATGTAACTGTGACAAGGTAAGCCACGACAAAACACTACTGAAATATTCCAACTCTTGCATTTCAATGAATGAAATTCAAAATGAACTTTGAAAAACTAACAGAATGTAACTGTGACAAGGTAAACCATGACACAACATTACTGAAATATTTCAACTCTTGCATTTCAACGAAAAAAATCCAAAATGAACTTTGAAGAATCAAGAGAATGTAACTGTGACATAGGTAAACCACGACAAAACACTACTGAAATAATCCAACTCTTGCATTTCAATGAAACAAATTCAAAATTAACTTTGAAAAATCAAGAGAATGTAACTGTGACAAGGTAAAGCACAACAAAAAACTACTGAAATATTCCAACTCTTGCATTTCAATGAAAGAAATTCAAAATGAACTTTGAAAATTCAAGAGAATGTAACTGTGACAAGGTAAAGCTACAACAAAACACTACTGAAATATTCCAACTCTTGCATTTAAACGAAAGAAATTCCAAAATGAACTTTGAAAAATTAAGAGAATGTAACTGTGACAAGATAAACCACGACAAAACACTACTGAATATATTCCAGCTCTTGCATTTCAACGAAAGAAATCCCAATGAACTTTGAAACATCAAGAAAATGTAACTGTGTCAAGGTAAAGCATAACAAAACACATTTCAACGAATGAAATCCACAATGAACTTTGAAAAATCAAGAAAATGTAACTTTGTCATGGTAAACCACGACAAAACACTGGTTGAATATTCCAACTCTTGCATTTCAACGATAGAAATTCAAAATAATCTTAGAAAAATTAAGAGAATTTAAGTGTGATAAGGTATACCAAAACAAAAAACTACTGAAATATTCCAACTCTTGCATTTTAACGAATGAAATCCTAAATGAAATTTGAAAAAATCAAGAGAATGTAACTGTGACAAGGTAAACCACGACAAAAAACTACTGAAATATTCCAACTCTTTCATTTCAACGAATTAAATACCAAATTAACTTTGGAAAATAAAGAGAATGTAACTGTGACAAGGTAAACTACGAAAAAACACTACTGAAATATTCCAACTCTTGAATTTCAATGAAAGAAATCCAAAATGAACTTTGAAAAATCAAGAGAATGTAACTGTGACAAGGTAAACCACGACAAAACACTACTGAAATATTCCAACTCTTGCATTTCAATGAAAGAAATTCAAAATGAACTTTGAAAAATTAAGAGAATGTAACTGTGAAAAGGTAAACCATGACACAACATTACTGAAAAATTCCAACTCTTGTATTGCACGAAACAAATCCAAAATGAACTTTGAAAAATCAAGAGAATATAACTGTGAAATGGTAAACCACGACAAAACACTACTGAAATAATCGAACTCTTGCATTTCAATGAAAGAAATTCAAAATGAACTTTGAAAAATCAAGAGAATGTAACTGTGACAATGTAAACCACAACAAGACACTACTGAAATATTCAACCTTGCATTTCAATGAAAGAAATTCAAAATGAACTTTGAAAAATTCAAGTAGAATGTAACTGTGACAAGGTAAAGCACAACAAAATACTACTGAAATATTCAAACTCTTGCATTTAAACAAAGTAATCCAAAATGAGCTTTGAAAAATTAAGAGAATGTAACTGTGACAACATAATCCACGACAAAACACTACTGAAATATTCCAACTCTTGCATTTCAATGAAAGAAATTCAAAATGAATTTTGACAAGGTAAACCACAACAAAACACTACTGAAATATTCCAACTCTTGCATTTCAACGAAAGAAATTCAAAATGAATTCTTTCGTAAAATGCAAGAGATTGGATTATTTCAGTAGTGTTTTGTTGTGGTTTACCATTTCTGACAGTAATACATTCTCTTGATTTTGACAAAGAAATTCATTTTGAATTTCTTTCGTTGAAATGCAAGAGAATGTAATTGGATTATTTCACGATAAAGTGTTATTGATATGTCCGGCTTTGCCATTTCAACGAAATAAATACATTCTCTTGATTTTTCAAAGTTCATTTTGAATTTCTTTCGTTGAAATGCAAGAGTTGGAATATTTCAGTAGTGTTTTGTCGTGGTTTACCTTGTCACAGTTACATTCTCTTGATTTTTCAAAGTTCATTTTGAATTTTATTCATTGAAATGCAATAGTTGGAATATTTCAGTAGTGTTTTGTTTTAGTTTACCTTGTCACAGTTACATTCTCTTTATTTTTCAAAGTTCATTTTGGATTTCTTTTGTTGAAATGCAAGAGTTTTATTATTTCAGTAGTGTTTTGTCGTGGTTTACCTTGTCACAGTTACATTTTCTTGATTTTTCGAACTTCATTTTGGATTTCTTTCATTGAAATGCAAGAGTTGGAATATTTCAGTAGTGTTTTTGTTCTAGTTTACCTTGTCAAAGTGACATTCTTTTGATTTTTCAAAGTTCATTTTGAATTTCTTTCCTTGAAATGCAAGAGTTGGAATATTTCAGAAGTGTTTTGTAGTTGTTTACCCTGTCATAGTTACTTTCTCTTGATTTTTAAAAGTTCATTTTGAATTTCATTCTTTGAAATGCAAGAGTTGCAATAGTTCAGTAGTGTTTTGTCGTGCTTTACCTTGTCACAGTTACATTCTTTTGATTTTTCAATGTTCATTTTGGATTTCTTTCGTTTTAATGCAGGAGTTGGAATATCTCAGTTGTGTTTTGTCGTAGTTTACATTGTCAAAGTTACATTTTTTTAATTTTTCAAAGTTTATTTTGGTTTTATTTCATTTAAATACAAGAGTTGGATTATTTAAGTAGTGTTTTGTTGTGGTTTACTATGTCACAGTTATATTTTCTTGATTTTTCAAAGTTCATTTTGAATTTCTTTCATTGAAATGCAAGAATTGAATTATTTCAGTAGTTTTTTGTCGTGGTTTACCTTGTCACAGTTACATTCTCTTGATTTTTCAAAGTTTATTTTGGATTTCTTTCGTTGAAATGCAAGAGTTGGAATATTTCAGTAGTGTTTTGTTGTGGTTTACCTTGTCAAAGTGACATTCTTTTGATGTTTCAAAGTTCATTTTGAATTTCTTTCCTTGAAATGCAAGAGTTGGAACATTTCAGAAGTGTTTTGTAGTGGTTTACCTTGTCATAGTTACTTTCTCTTGATTTTTCAAAGTTCATTTTAAATTTCTTTCGTTGAAATGCAAGAGTTGGATTATTTCATTAGTGTTTTGTTGTGGTTTACCTTGTCACAGTTACATTCTCTTGATTTTTCAAATTTAATTTTGGATTTATTTCTTTGAAATGCTAGAGTTGGAATATTTCAGTAGTGTTTTGTCGTGGTTTACCTTGTCATAGTTACATTTTCTTGATTTTTCAAAGTTCATTTTTTATTTCTTTCGCTGAAATGCAAGAGTTGGAATATTTCAGTAGTGTTTTGTTGTGCTTTACATTGTCAGAGTTACATTCTCTTGATTTTTTAAAGTTCAATAAAAAAGAAATCCAAAATGAACTTTGAAAAATCAAGAGAATGTAACTGTGACAAGGTAAACAATGACAAAACACTACTGAAATATTCCAACTCTTGCATTTCAACGAAATAAATTCAAAATTAACTTTGAAAAATCAAGAAAATGTAACTGTGACTAGGTAAACCGCAACAAAACACAACTGAAATATTCCAACTCTTGCATTTCAATGAAAGAAATCCAAAATGAACTTTGAAAAATCAAAAAATGTAACTTTGACTAGGTAAACCGCAACAAAACACTACTGAAATATTCAAACTCTTGCATTTCAACGAAAGAAATCCAAAATGAACTTTGAAAAATCAAGAGAATGTAAGTGTGACAGGGTAAACTACGACAAAACACTACTGAAATATTCCAACTCTTGCATTTCAACGAAAGAAATTCCGAAATGAACTTTGAAAAATCATGAGAATGTAACTGTGACAAGGTAAACCACAACAAAACACTACTAATATATTCCAACTCTTGCTTTTCAACGAAAGAAATCCCAATGAACTTTGAAACATCAAGAAAATGTAACTGTGTCAAGGTAAAGCATAACAAAACACATTTCAACGAATGAAATCCATAATGAACTTTGAAAAATCAAGAGAATGTAACTTTGTCATGGTAAACCATGACAAAACACTACTGAAATATTCCAACTCTTGCATTTCAATGAAAGAAATTAGAAATGAACTTTGAAAAATCAAGAGAATGTAACTTCGAAAAGGTAAACCATAACAAAACACTAGTGAAATATTCCAACTCTTTCATTTAAATGTAAGAAATCCAAAATTAACTTTGAAAAATCAAGAGAATGTAACTGTGACAAGGTAAACCACAACAAAACACTACTGAAATATTCCAACTCTTGCATTTCAACGAAAGAAATCCAAAATAAACTTTGAAAAATTAAGAGAATGTAGTTGTGATAAGGTAAAGCACAACAAAACACTACTGAAATAATCCAACTCTTGCATTTCAACGAAAGAAATCCAAAATGAACTTTGAAAAATCAAGAGAATGTAACTTTGACAAGGTAAACCATAACAAGACACTACTAAAATATTCCAACTCTTGCATTTCAATGAAAGAAATTCAAAATGAACTTTTTAAAAAATCAAAAGAATATAATTGTGACAAGGTAAACCACGACAAAACACTAATGAAATATTCCAACTCTTTCATTTCAATGAATGAAATTCAAAATGAACTTTGAAAGACTAACAGAATGTAACTGTGACAAGTTAAACCATGACACAACACTACTGAAATATTCCAACTCTTTCATTTCACGAAAAAAATCCAAAATGAAATTTGAAAAATCAAGAGAATGTAACTGTGACATGGTAAACCACGACAAAACACTACTGAAATAGTCGAACTCTTGCATTTCAATAAAACAAATTCAAAATGAACTTTGAAAAATCAAGAGAATGTAACTGTGACAATGTAAACCACAACAAGACACTACTGAAATATTCCAACTCTTGCATTTCAATGAAAGAAATTCAAAATGAACTTTGAAAAATTCAAGAGAATGTAACTGTGACAAGGTAAAGCACAACAAAACACTACTGAAATATTCCAACTCTTGCATTTAAACAAAAGAAATCCAAAAGTGAACTTGGAAATATTAAGAGAATGTAACTGTGACAACATAATCCACGACAAAACACTACTGAAATATTCCAACTCTTGCATTTCAATGAAAGAAATTCAAAATGAATTTTGAAAAATTAAGAGAATGTAACTTTGACAAGGTAAACCACAACAAAACACTACTGAAATATTCCAACTCTTGCATTTCAAAGAAAGAAATTCAAAATGAACTTTGAAAAATCAAGAGAATGTAACTGTGACAAGGTAAACCACAACAAAACACTACTGAAATAATCCAACTCTTGCATTTCGACGAAAGAAATTCAAAATGAACTTTGAAAAAAGCAAGAGAATGTAACTGTGACAAGGTAAACCACGACAAAACACTATTGATATATTCCAACTCTTGCATTTCAACGTAAGAAATTCAAAATGAACTTTGAAAAATTATGAGAATGTAACTGTGACAAGGTAAACCACAACAAGACACTACTGAAATATTCCAACTCTTGCATTTCAACGAAAGAAATTCAAAATGAACTTTGAAAAATCAAGAGAATGTAACTTTAACAATGTAAAGCACAACAAAACACTACTGAAATATTCCAACTCTTGCATTTCAGCGAAAGAAATTAAAAATGAACTTTGAAAAATCAAGAGAATGTAACTATGACAAGATAACCCACCAAAAAACACGAATAAACATTTTGACAGTTACATTATCTAGATTTTTCAAAATTCATATTGGATTTCTTTCATTGAAATGCAAGAGTTGGATTATTTCAGTAGTGTTTTGTTGTAGTTTACCTTGTCAAAGTTACATTCTCTTAATTTTTCAAAGTTCATTTTTTATTTCTTTCATTGAAATGCAAGAGTTGGAATATTTCAGTAGTGTTTTATCGTTGTTTACCTTGTCACAGTTACATTCTCTTAATTTTTCAAAGTTCATTTTTGGATTTCTTTCGTTGAAATGCAAAAGTTGGAATATTTCAGTAGTATTTTGTTGTGCTTTACCTTGTCAAAGTTACATTCTCTTGAATTTTTCAAATTTCATTTTGAATTTCTTTCATTGAAATGCAAGAGTTGGAATATTTCAGTAGTGTCTTGTTGTGGTTTACATTGTCACAGTTACATTCTCTTGATTTTTCAAAGTTCATTTTGAATTTCTTTCATTGAAATGTAAAAGTTGGAATATTTCAGTAGTGTTTTGTTGTGGTTTACCCTGTCACTGTTACATTCTATTGATTTTTCAAAGTTCATTTTTAATTTCTTTCGTTGATATGTAAGAGTTAGAATATTTCAGTAGTGTTTTGTCATGGTTTACCTTGCCACAGTTACATTCTCTTGATTTTTCAAAGTTTATTTTGAATTTCTTTCATTGAAATGCAAAAGTTGGAATATTTCACTAGTGTTTTGTTGTAGTTTTCCATGTCAAAGTTACATTCTATGTATTTTTCAAAGTTCCTTTTGTATTTCGTTCATTTAAATGCAAGAGTTGGAATATTTCAGTTGTGTTTCGTCTTGGTTTACCTTGTCACAGTTACATTCTCTTGATTTTTCAAAGTTCATTTTGGATTTCTTTCATTGAAATGCAAGAGTTGGAATATTTCAGTAGTGTTTTTGTTCTAGTTTACCTTGTCAAAGTTACATTCTTTTGATTTTTCAAAGTTCATTTTGAATTTCTTTCATTGAAATGCAAGAGTTGGAATATTTCAGAAGTGTTTTTAGTGGTTTACCTTGTCTTAGTTACTTTCTCTTGATTTTTCAAAGTTCATTTTGAATTTCTTTCCATGAAATACAAGAATTGGAGTATTTCAGTAGTGTCTTTTCCTAGTTGACAATATCACATTTAATGGTTTGTGAATTTTCAAAGTTAGTTTTGAATTTTTCTCGTTGAAATTCATGAGTTGGTATAATTCTGTAGATGTTTTTTGTAGTTTAAATTTTATAAGTAACCTTATCTTGATATTTACCTTTTAATTTTGTCTATTTTCATTGTAAGGAACGAGGTGAATTATTTCAGTAGTATTTTGTTGTGGTTTACTTTGTCACAGTTACATTCTCTTGATTTTTCAAAGTTCATTTTGAATTTCTTTCATTGAAATGCAAGAGTTGGAATATTCAGTAGTGTTTTGTCGTGGTTTAACTTATCACAGTTAAATTCTTTTAATTATTCCAAGTTCATTTTAATTTATTTCCTTGAAATACAGAAGTTGGATTATTTCACTAGTCTTTTGTTGTGGTTTACTATGTCAGAGTTACAATTTCTGTATTTTTTAAAGTTCATTTTGAATTTCTTTCGTTGAAATTTAAGAGTTGGAATATTTCAGTAGTGTTTTGTTGTAGTTTACCTTGTCTCAGTTACATTCTCTTGATTTGTCCAAGTTCATTTTAAATTTATGTCATTGAAATGCAATAGTTGGATTATTTCAGTAGTGTTTTGTCGTGGTTTACCTTGTCACAGTTACATTCTCTTGATCTTTCAAAGTTCATTTTGGAATTCTTTCATTGAAAAGCAAGAGTTGGAATATTTCAGTAGTGTTTTGTTGTAGTTTACCTTGTCAAAGTGACATTCTTTTGATGTTTCAAAGTTCATTTTGAATTTCTTTCCTTGAAATGCAAGAGTTGGAACATTTCAGAAGTGTTTTGTAGTGGTTTACCTTGTCATAGTTACTTTCTCTTGATTTTTCAAAGTTCATTTTGAATTTCTTTCGTTGAAATGCAAGAGTTGGATTATTTCACTAGTGTTTTGTTGTGGTTTACCTTGTCACAGTTACATTCTCTTGATTTTTCAAATTTCATTTTGAAATTCTTTTGTTGAAATGCAAGAGTTGGAATATTTCAGTAGTGTTTTGTCGTGGTTTACCTTGTCATAGTTACATTTTCTTGATTTTTCAAAGTTCATTTTGAATTTCTTTCGCTGAAATGCATGAGTTGGAATATTTCAGTAGTGTTTTGTTGTGCTTTTCATTGTCATTGTTGCATTCCCTTGATTTTTTAAAGTTCAATAAAAAAGAAATCCAAAATGAACTTTGAAAAATCAAGAGAATGTAACTGTGACAAGGTAAACAATGACAAAACACTACTGAAATATTCCAACTCATGCATTTCAACGAAATAAATGCAAAATGAACTTTGAAAAATCAAGAGAATGTAACTGTGACTAGGTAGACCGCAACAAAACACTACTGAAATATTCCAACTCTTGCATTTCAATGAAAGAAATCCAAAATGAACTTTGAAAAATCAAAAAATGTAACTTTGACTAGGTAAACCGCAACAAAACACTACTGAAATATTCAAACTCTTGCATTTCAACGAAATAAATCCAAAATGAACTTTGAAAAATCGAGAGAATGTAAGTGTCACAGGGTAAACTACGACAAAACACTACTGAAATATTCCAACTCTTGCATTTCAACGAAAGAAATTCCGAAATAAACTTTGAAAAATCATGAGAATGTAACTGTGACAAGGTAAACCACAACAAAACACTACTAATATATTCCAACTCTTTCATTTCAACGAAAGAAATCCCAATGAACTTTGAAACATCAAGAAAATGTAACTGTGTCAAGGTAAAGCATAACAAAACACATTTCAACGAATGAAATCCATAATGAACTTTGAAAAATCAAGAAAATGTAACTTTGTCATGGTAAACCATGACAAAACACTACTGAAATATTCCAACTCTTGCATTTCAACGAAAGAAATTCAAAATGAACTTTGAAAAATTAATAGAATCTAACTGTGACAAGGTAAACCACAACAAAACACTACTGAAATATTCCAACTCTTGCATTTCAATTAAAGAAATTCAAAATGAACTTTGAAAAATCAAGAGAATGGAACTGTGACAAGGTAAACCACAACAAAACGCTACTGAAATAATCCAACTCTTGTATTTCAACGAAAGAAATTCAAAATGAACTTTGAAAAATCAAGAGAATGTAACTTTGACAAGGTAAACCATAACAAGACACTACTAAAATATTCCATTTCTTGCATTTCAATGAAAGAAATTCAAAATGAACTTTGAAAAATCAAGAGAATTTAACTGTGACAAGGTAAACCATAACAAAACACTACTGAAATATTCCAACTCTTGCATTTCAATGAAATAAATCCAAAATGGACTTTGAAAAATCAATAGAATGTAACTGTGACAAGGTAAGCCACGACAAAACACTACTGAAATATTCCAACTCTTTCATTTCAATGAATGAAATTCAAAATGAACTTTGAAAAATTAACAGAATGTAACTGTGACAAGGTAAACCATTACAGAACATTACTGAAATATTCCAACTCTTGCATTTCACGAAAAAAATCCAAAATGAACTTTGAAAAATCAAGAGAATGTAACTGTGACATGGTAAACCACGACAAAACACTACTGAAATAATCGAACTCTTGCATTTCAATAAAACAAATTCAAAATGAACTTTGAAAAATCAAGAGAATGTAACTGTGACAATGTAAACCACAACAAGACACTACTGAAATATTCCAACTCTTGCATTTCAATGAAAGAAATTCAAAATGAACTTTGAAAAATTCAAGAGAATGTAACTGTGACAAGGTAAAGCACAACAAAACACTACTGAAATATTCCAACTCTTGCACTTAAACAAAAGAAATCCAAAAGTGAACTTGGAAAAATTAAGAGAATGTAACTGTGACAACATAATCCACGACAAAACACTACTGAAATATTCCAACTCTTGCATTTCAATGAAAGAAATTCAAAATGAATTTTGACAAGGTAAACCACAACAAAACACTACTGAAATATTCCAACTCTAGCATTTCAAAGAAAGAAATACAAAATGAACTTTGAAAAATAAAGATAATGTAACTATGACAATGTAAACCACAACAAAACACTACTGAAATAATCCAACTCTTGCATTTCGACGAAAGAAATTCAAAATGAACTTTGAAAAAAGCAAGAGAATGTAACTCTGACAAGTTAAACCACGACAAAACACTATTGATATATTCCAACTCTTGCATTTCAATGTAATAAATTCAAAATGAACTTTGAAAAATTATGAGAATGTAACTGTGACAAGGTAAACCACAACAAAACACTACTGAAATATTCCAACTCTTGCATTTCAACTAAAGAAATTCAAAATTAACTTTGAAAAATCAGGAGAATGTAACCGTGACAATGTAAACCACAACAAAACACTACTGAAATATTCCAACTATTGCATTTCAGCGAAAGAAATCAAAACTGAACTTTGAAAATTCAAGAGAATGTAACTATGACAAGATAACCCACGACAAAACACGAATAAACCTTGTGACAGTTAAATTCTCTTGATTTTTCAAAATTCATTTTGAATTTCTTTCGTTGAAATGCAAGAGTTGGAATATTTCAGTAGTGTTTTGTAGTGGTTTACCGTGTCAAAGTTACATTCTCTTAATTTTTCAAAGTTCATTTTGAATTTCTTTCGTTGAAATGCAAGAGTTGGAATATTTCAGTAGTGTTTTGTCGTGGTTTACCTTGTCACAGTTACATTCTCTTAATTTTTCAAAGTTCTTTTTTGGATTTTTTTTGTTTAAATACAAGAGTTGGAATATTTCGGTAGTGTTTTGTTGTGCTTTACCTTGTCAGAGTTACATTCTCTTGAATTTTTCAAAGTTCATTTTGAATTTCTTTCATTGAAATGCAAGAGTTGGAATATTTCAGTAGTGTCTTGTTGTGGTTTACATTGTCACAGTTATATTCTCTTGATTTTTCAAAGTTCATTTTGAATTTCTTTCATTGAAATGCAAAAGTTGGAATATTTCAGTAGTGTTTTGTCGTGGTTTACCTTGTCACAGTTACATTCCCTTGATTTTTCAAAATTCATTTTGAATTTCTTTCATTGAAATGCAAGAGTTGTAATGTTTCAGTAGTGTTTTGTTGTAGTTTACCTTGTCACAGTTACATTCTCTTGATTTTCCAAAGTTCATTTTGAATTTCTTTCATTGAAATGCAAGAGTTGGAATATTTCAGTAGTGTTTGGTTATTGTTTACCCAGTCAAAGTTATATTCTCTTGATTTTTCAAAGTTCATTTTGAATTTCTCTCGTTGAAATGTAAGAGTTGTAATATTTCAGTAGTGTTTTGTTGTGGTTTACGATTTCACAGTTAAATTATCTTGATTTTTCAAAGTTCATTTTGAATTTCTTTCACTGAAATGCAAGAGTTGGAATATTTCAGTAGTGATTTGTCGTGGTTTACCTTGTCACAGTTACATTCTCTTGATTTTTCAAAGTTCATTTTGAATTTCTTTCATTGAAATGCAAAAGTTGGAATATTTCAGTAGTGTTTTGTTTTAGTTTACCTTGTCACAGTTACATTTTCTTTATTTTTCAAAGGTAATTTTGAATTTCTTTTATTGAAATGTAAGAATTGTAACATTTCAAGATGTTTCGTCATGGTTTCCCGTGTCGCAGTTCTATTCTCTCGATTTTTCAAAGTCCAGTTTGGATTTCTTTCATTGAAATGCAAGAGTTTGAATATTTAACTACGGTTTTGTTGTAGTTTACCTTGTCAAAGTGACATTATTTTGATTTTTCAAAGTTCATTTTGAATTTCTTTCCTTGAAATGCAAGAGTTGGAATATTTCAGAAGTGTTTTTAGTGGTTTAACTTGTCATAGTTACATTCTCTTGATTTTTCAAATTTCATTTTGAATTTCTTTCTTTGAAAAGCAAGAGTTGGATTATTTCAGTAGTGTTTTGTTGTGGTTCACCTTGTCACAGTTACATTCTCTTGATTTTTCAAAGTTCATTTTGAATTTCTTTCATTGAAATGCAAGAGTTGGAATATTTCAGTAGTGTTTTGTCGTTGTTTACCTTGTCATAGTTACATTCTCTTAATTTTTCAAAGTTCACTTTGAATTTCTTTCGTTGAAATGTAAGAGTTGGAATATTTCAGTAGTTTTTTGTTGTGCTTTACATTGACACGGTTACATTCTCTTAATTTTTCAAAGTTCATTTTGAATTTCTTTCGTTGAAATGCAAGAGTTGGAATATTTAAGTAGTGTCTTGTCGTGGTTTACCTTGTCACAGTTACATTCTCTTGATTTTTCAAAATTTATTTTGGATTTCTTTTATTGAAATGCAAGAGTTGGAATATTTCAGTAATGTTTTGTCATGGTTTACCTTGTCACAGTTACTTTCTATAGATTTTTCAAAGTTCATTTTGAGTTTCTTTCGTTGAAATGTATGAATTGGAATATTTCAGTAGTGTTTTGTCGTGCTTTACCTTGTCACAGTTAAATTCTCTGGATTTTTTCAAAGTTCATTTTGAATTTCTTTCGTCGAAATGAAAGAGTTGGATTATTTCAGTAGTGTTTTGTTGTGGTTTACCTTGTCACAGTTACATTCTCTTGATTTTTCAAAGTTCATTTTGTATTTCTTTCATTGAAATGCAATAGTTGGAATATTTCAGTAGTGTTTTGTAGTGGTTTACCTTGTCAAAGTTACATTCTCTTGATTTTTAAAAGTTTATTTTGAATTTCTTTCATTGAAATGCAAGAGTTGTAATATTTCAGTAGTGTTTTGTCGTGGTTTACCTTGTCACAGTTACATTCTCTTAATTTTTCAAAGTTCATTTTTGGATTTCTTTCGTTGAAATGCAAGAGTTGGAATATTTCAGTAGTGTTTTGTTGTGCTTTACTTTTTCACAGTTACATTCTCTTGAATTTTTCAAAGTTCATTTTGAATTTCTTTCATTGAAATGCAAGAGTTGGAATATTTCAGTAGTGTTTTGTTGTGGTTTACATTGTCACAGTTACATTCTCTTGATTTTTCAAAGTTCATTTTGAATTTCTTTCATTGAAATGCAAGAGTTGGATTATTTCAGTAGTGTTTTGTCGTGGTTTACCATGTCACGGTTACGTTCTTTTGATTTTTCAAAGTTCATTTTGGATTTCTTTCGTGAAATGCAAGAGTTGGAATATTTCAGTAATGTTCTGCCATGGTTTACCTTGTCACAGTTACATTCTCTTAATTTTTCAAAGTTCATTTTGAATTTCATTCATTGAAATGCAAGAGTTGGAATATTTCAGTAGTGTTATGTCGTGACTTACCTTGTCACAGTTACATTCTCTTGATTTTTCAAAGTTCATTTTGGATTTCTTTCATTGAAATGCAAGAGGTGGAATATTTCAGTAGTGTTTTGTTGTGATTTACCTTGTCATAGTTACATTCTCTTGATTTTTCAAAGTTCATTTTGAATTTCTTTCATTGAAATGCAAGAGTTGGAATATTTTAGTAGTGTTTTGTTATGGTTTACCTTGTCAAAGTTACATTCTCTTGATTTTTCAAAGTTCATTTTGAATTTCTTTCGTTGAAATGCAAGAGTTTGATTATTTCTTTAGTGTTTTGTTGTGGTCTACCTTGCCACAGTTACATTCTCTTGATTTTTTAAAGTAAATTTTGAATTTCTATCATTGAAATGCAATAGTTGGAATATTTAAGTAGTGTTTAGTCGTGGTTTACTTTGTTACAGTTACATTCTCTTGATTTTTCAAAGTTCATTTTGGATTTCTTTCATTGAAATGCAAGAGTTGGAATATTTCAGTAGTGTTTTGTTGTGATTTACCTTGTCATAGTTACATTCTCTTGATTTTTCAAAGTTCATTTTGAATTTCTTTCATTGAAATGCAAGAGTTGGAATATTTTAGTAGTGTCTTGTTATGGTTTACCTTGTCAAAGTTACATTCTCTTGATTTTTCAAAGTTCATTTTGAATTTCTTTCGTTGAAATGCAAGAGTTGGATTATTTCTTTAGTGTTTTGTTGTGGTTTACCTTGTCACAGTCACGTTCTCTTGATTTTTTAAAGTTCATTTTGAATTTCTATCATTGAAATGCAAGAATTGGAATATTTCAGTAGTGTTTAGTCGTGGTTTACCTTGTCACAGTTACATTCTCTTGATTTTTCAAAGTTCATTTTGGATTTCTTTCATTGAAATGCAAGAGTTGGAATATTTCAGTAGGGTTTTGTTGTCGTTTACCTTGTCACAGTTACATTCTCTTAATTTTTCAAAGTTCATTTTGAATTTCTTTCATTGAAATGCCAGAGTTGGAATATTTCAGTAGTGTTTTGTCATGGTTTACCATAACAAAGTTATATTCCCTTGATTTTTCAAAGTTCATTATGAATTTCATTTGTTGAAATGTGTTTTGTTATGCTTTACCTTGACACAGTTACATTTTCTTGATTTTTCAAAGTTCATTGGGATTTCTTTCGTTGAAATGCAAGAGTTGGAATATTTCAGTAGTGTTTTGTTGCGGTTTACCTAGTCAGAGTTACATTTTCTTGATTTTTCAAAGTTCATTTTGGATTTCTTTCATTGAAATGCAAGATTTGGAATATTTCAGTAGTATTTTGTCGCGGTTTACCTTGTCACAGTTACATTCTCTTGATTTTTCAAAGTTCATTTTGGATTTTTTTCGTGAAATGCAAGAGTTGGAATATT
Source organism: Artemia sp. Qi Xiang Cuo (assembly GCF_049724085.1). Lineage (NCBI taxonomy): Eukaryota > Metazoa > Arthropoda > Branchiopoda > Anostraca > Artemiidae > Artemia > Artemia sp. Qi Xiang Cuo. Next base: position 9,149,313 of record NC_142802.1, on the reverse strand, counting down.
TCAGTAATGTTCTGTCATGGTTTAGAATATTTTAGTTTTGTTATGCTTTACCTTGACACAGTTACATTTTCTTGATTTTTCAAAGTTCATTGGGATTTCTTTCGTTGAAATGCAAGAGTTGGAATATTTCAGTAGTATTTTGTCGCGGTTTACCTTGTCACAGTTAAATTCTCTTGATTTTTCAAAGTTCATTTTGGATTTCTTTCATTGAAATGCAAGAGTTGGAATATTTCAGTAGTGTTTTGTTGCGGTTTACCTAGTCAGAGTTACATTTTCTTGATTTTTCAAAGTTCATTTTGGATTTCTTTCTTTGAAATTCAAGAGTTGGAATATTTCAGTAGTGTTTTGTTGAGGTTTACCTAGTCACAGTTACATTCTCTTGATTTTTCAAAGTTCATTTTGGATTTCTTTCGTTGAAATGCAAGAGTTGGAATATTTCAGTAGTGTTTTGTCATTGTTTACCTTGTCACAGTTACATTCTTTTGATTTTTCAAAAATCATTTTGGATTTCTTTTATTGAAATGCAAGAGTTGGAATATTTCAGTAGTGTTTTGTTGTAGTTTACCTTGTCAAAGTGACATTCTTTTGATGTTTCAAAGTTAATTTTGAATTTCTTTCCTTGAAATGCAAGAGTTGGAACATTTCAGAAGTGTTTTGTAGTGGTTTACCTTGTCTTAGTTACTTTCTCTTGATTTTTCAAAGTTCATTTTGAATTTCTTTCTTTGAAAAGCAAGAGTTGGATTGTTTCAGTAGTGTTTTGTTGTGGTTTACCTTGTCACAGTTACATTCTCTTGATTTTTCAAAGTTCATTTTGAATTTCTTTCGTTGAAATGCAAGAGTTGGAATATTTCAGTAGTGTCTTGTCGTGGTCTACCATGTCACAGTTACATTCTCTTGATTTTTCAAAGTTCATTTTGAATTTCTTCCGCTGAAATGCAAGAGTTGGAATATTTCAGTAGTGTTTTGTTGTGCTTTACATTGTCACGGTTACATTCTCTTGATTTTTCAAAGTTCACTTTGAATTTCTTTCGTTGAAATGCAAGAGTTGGAATATTTCAGTAGCGTTTTGTCGTGGTTTACCTTGTCACGGTTACTTTCTCTTGATTTTTCAAAGTTCATTTTCAATTTGTTTCATGGAAATACATGAGTTGGAATATTTCAGTAGTGTTTTGTCGTGGTTTACCTTGTCATAGTTACAATCTCTTGATTTTCAAAAGTTAATTTTGAATTTCTTTAGTTGAAATGAAAGAGTTGAAAAATTTAAGTAGTTTTTTGTCGTGCTTGACCTTGTCACAGTTACATTATTTAGATTTTTCAAAGTTCATTTTGAATTTCTTTCGTTGAAATGTATGAATTGGAATATTTCAGTAGTGTTTTGTCGTGGTTTACCTTGTCACAGTTAAATTCTCTGGATTTTTTCAAAGTTCATTTTGAATTACTTTCGTCGAAATGCAAGAGATGGATTATTTCAGTAGTGTTTTGTTGTGGTTTACCTTGTCACAGTTACATTCTCTTGATTTTTCAAAGTTCATTTTGAATTTCTTTCGTTGAAATGCAAGAGTTGGAATATTTCAGTAGTGTTTTGTTGTGCTTTACCTAGTCACAGTTACATTCTCTTAATTTTTCAAAGTTCATTTTGAATTTCTTTCATTGAAATGCAAGAGTTGGAATATTTCAGTAGTGTTTTGTCGTGGTTTACCTTGTCACAGTTACATTCTCTTGATTTTTCAAAGTTCATTTTTGGATTTCTTTCATTTAAATGCAAGAGTTGGAATATTTCGGTAGTGTTTTGTTGTGCTTTACTTTGTCACAGTTAAATTCTCTTGAATTTTTAAAAGTTCATTTTGAATTTCTTTCATTGAAATGCAAGAGTTGGAATATTTCAGTAGTGTCTTGTTGTGGTTTACATTGTCACAGTTACATTCTCTTGATTTTTCAAAGTTCATTTTGAATTTCTTTCATTGAAATGCAAGAGTTGGATTATTTCAGTAGTGTTTTGTCGTGGTTTACCATGTCACGGTTACATTCTCTTGATTTTTCAAAGGTCATTTTGGATTTTTTTCGTGAAATGCAAGAGTTGGAATATTTCAGTAATGTTATGTCATGGTTTACCTTGTCACAGTTACATTCTCTTAATTTTTCAAAGTTCATTTTGAATTTCATTCATTGAAATGCAAGAGTTGGAATATTTCAGTAGTGTTATGTCGTGACTTACCTTGTCACAGTTACATTCTCATGATTTTTCGAAGTCCATTTTGGATTTCTTTCATTGAAATACAAGAGGTGGAATATTTCAGTAGTGTTTTGTTGTGATTTACCTTGTCATAGTTACATTCTCTTGATTTTTCAAAGTTCATTTTGAATTTCTTTCATTGAAATGCAAGAGTTGGAATATTTTAGTAGTGTCTTGTTATGGTTTACCTTGTCAAAGTTACATTCTCTTGATTTTTCAAAGTTCATTTTGGATTTCTTTCGTTGAAATGCAAGAGTTTGATTATTTCTTTAGTGTTTTGTTGTGGTTTACCTTGTCACAGTTACATTCTCTTAATTTTTCAAAGTTCATTTTGAATTTCTATCATTGAAATGCAAGAATTGGAATATTTCAGTAGTGTTTAGTCGTGGTTTACCTTGTCACAGTTACATTCTCTTGATTTTTCAAAGTTCATTTTGGATGTTTTTATTGAAATACAAGAGTTGGAATATTTCAGTAGGGTTTTGTTGTCGTTTACCTTGTCGCAGTTACATTCTCTTGATTTTTCAAAGTTCATTTTGAATTTCTTTCATTGAATTGCGAGAGTTGGAATATTTCAGTAGTGTTTTGTCATGGTTTACCATGACAAAGTTACATTTTCTTGATTTTTTAAAGTTCATTATGGATTTCATTTGTTGAAATGTGTTTTGTTATGCTTTACCTTGACACAGTTACATTTTCTTGATTTTTCAAAGTTCATTGGGATTTCTTTCGTTGAAATGCAAGAGTTGGAATATTTCAGTAGTGTTTTGTTGTGGTTTACCTTGTCACAGTTACATTCTCATGATTTTTCAAAGTTCATTTTGGAATTTTTTTCGTTGAAATGCAAGAGTTGGAATATTTCAGTAGTGTTTTGTCGTAGTTTACCTTGTCACACTTACATTCTCTTGATTTTTCAAAGTTCATTTTGGATTTCTTTCGTTGAAATGCTAGAGTTGGAATATTTCAGTAGTATTTTGTCGCGGTTTACCTTGTCACAGTTAAATTCTCTTGATTTTTCAAAGTTCATTTTGGATTTCTTTCATTGAAATGCAAGAGTTGGAATATTTCAGTAGTGTTTTGTTGCGGTTTACCTAGTCAAAGTTACATTCTCTTGATTTTTCAAAGTTCATTTTGGATTTCTTTCATTGAAATGCAAGAGTTGGAATATTTCAGTAGTGTTTTGTTGCGGTCTACCTAGTCACAGTTACATTCTCTTGATTTTTCAAAGTTAATTTTGCATTTCTTTCGTTGAAATGCAAGAGTTGGAATATTTCAGTAGTGTTTTGTCATTGTTTACCTTGTCACAGTTACATTCTTTTGATTTTTCAAAAATCATTTTGGATTTCTTTTTTATTGAAGTGTATTAGTTAGGTTATCGTTTGTTTTTATGAAGTAGCGCAAAATATTGAAGTTCTCTTCTGAATTTTCTTAAGACAAATTCAGAAGAGAAGCTATTGTCCAATTCTATTTTGCGCTAAGAAAATAAACCGCGACAAAACACTACTGAACCTATACCTGACTCTTACACTTCAATGAAAAAGAAATCCAAAATGATTTTTGAAAAATCAAGAGAATGTAACTGTGACAAGGTAAACAATGACAAAACACTACTGAAATATTCCAACTCTTGCATTTCAACGAAAGAAATTCCAAAATGAACTTTGAAAAATCATGAGAATGTAACTGTGACTAGGTAAACCGCAACAAAACACTACTGAATATATTCCAACTCTTGCATTTCAACGAAAGAAATCCCAATGAACTTTGAAACATCAAGAAAATGTAACTGTGTCAAGGTAAAGCATAACAAAACACATTTCAACGAATGAAATCCATAATGAACTTTGAAAAATCAAGAAAATGTAACTTTGTCATGGTAAACCATGACAAAACACTACTGAAATATTCCAACTCTCTCAATTCAATGATAGAAATTCAAAATGAACTTTGACAAATTAAGAGAATGTAACTGCGACAAGATAAACCACGACAAAACACTACTGAAATATTCCAATTCTTGCATTTCAATGAAAAGAATTCAAAATGAACTTTGAAAAATAAAGAGAATGTAACTGTGACAAGGTAGACCATGACAAAACACTAATGAAATATTCCAACTATTGCATTTCAATTAAAGAAATACAAAATGAACTTTTAAAAATAAAGATAATTTAACTGTGAAAAGGTAAACCACCACAAAACACTAATTAAATATTACAACTATTGCATTTCAACGAAAGAAATTCAAAATGAACTTTGAAAAATCAAGAGAATGTAACTTTGACTAGGTAAGCCACGACAAAACACAACTGAAATATTCCAACTCTTGCATTTCAATGAATGAAATTCAAAATGAAATTTGAATAATCAAGAGAATGTACCTGTGACAAGGTAAACTATGACAAAGCACTAATGACATAATCCAACTCTTGCATTTCAATGAAATAAATTCAAAATGAAATTAGAAAAATCAAGAGAATGTAACTATGAAAAGGTAAACCACGACAAAACACTACTGAAATATTCCAACTCTTGCATTTCAACTAAAGAAATTCAAAATGAACTTTGAAAAATCAAGATAATGTAACTTTGACTAGGTAAACCATAACAAAACACTACTGAAATATTCCAACTCTTGCATTTCAATGAAAGAAATCCAAAATGGACTTTGAAAAATCAAGAGAATGTAACTGTGACAAGGTAAGCCACGACAAAACACTACTGAAATATTCCAACTCTTGCATTTCAATGAATGAAATTCAAAATGAACTTTGAAAAATTAAGAGAATGTAACTGTGACAAGGTAAACCATGACAGAACATTACTGAAATATTCCAACTCTTGCATTTCACGAAAAAAATCCAAAATGAACTTTGAAAAATCAAGATAATGTAACTGTGACATGGTAAACCACGACAAAACACTACTGAAATAATCCAACTCTTGCATTTCAATGAAAGAAATTCAAAATGAACTTTGGAAAATCAAGAGAATTTAACTGTGAAAAGGTAAACCACTACAAAACACTAATGAAATAATCCAACTCTTGCATTTCAACGAAAGAAATTCAAAATGAACTTTGAAAAATCAAGAGAATGTAACTTTGACTAGGTAAGCCACGACAAAACACTACTGAAATATTCCAACTCTTGCATTTCAATGAATGAAATTCAAAATGAACTTTGAAAAATAATGAGAATGTAAGTATGACAAGGTAAACTACAACATAACACTACTGAAATATTCTAACTCTTGCATTTCAATGAAAGAAATTCAAAATTAACTTTGAAAATCAGGAGAATGTAACTGTGACAATGTAAACCACATCGAAATAATACTGAAATATTCCAACTCTTGCATTTCAACGAAAGAAATTCAAAATGAACTTTGAAAAATCAAGAGAATGTAACTGTGATAAGGTAAACTACAACCAAACACTAATGGTGGGAGAGGGAGCCAAAAGTTCTGGGGGATGGGGTGTGTCATGTGTCATGTGTCATGTGTCACGTGTCATGTGTCATGTGTCATCTGTCGTGTGTCATGTGTTATGTGTCATGTGTCATGTGTCATGTGTCATGTGTTTAGTGTCAATCTCCCCGGGGGGGGGGGGGTGGAGGGGTTAGAGGGGTTAGAGGGAAGGTGGAGGGATAGGGTTGAGGGATAGGGGTAGGACTTGGGGCCCAAGTATCAGAAGAAATTGTTTGTCTAGTATGCATCCCTAACCTAACCTAAGATCAAAACATTCTTCCCCACCTTCCCCTTAGAAACAACAAATTAATTCCCCTTTCTTGAATCAATAATTTCCCTTAGAAACAACAAATTAATTCCCCTTTCGTGAATCAATAATTCCCCTTAGAAACAACAAACTAATTCCCCTTTCGTAGATCAATAATTCCCCTTAGAAACAACAAACTAATTCCCCTTTGTTGAATCAATAATTCCCCTTAGAAACAACAAATTAATTCCCCTTTCGTGAATCAATAATTCCCCTTAGAAACAACAAATTAATTCCTCTTTCGTAGATCAATAATTTCCCCTATAAACAACAAATTAATTCCCCTTTCGTGACAAATGAATCAACTTTGACATCATCCGTCAGACATAAATAAACTTCGCCCAGAGACAATTCTCCTGGACGAACTCCAACAAATCAATTTCTCAGAAATTCACTTCCCCTTCGGAATGACAGCACAGGTGTTCTCCCTGGGGATTCCATGCCCATATATGGTGTGGGATCGGGACTGACAGCACAGGTGTTCTCCCTGGGGACTCTATGCCCATATATGGACTCCCCCCTGGACCTCCTGACCCCTTTCTACTGCCCCCTTCATATACAGAATAATTTCTGTTCGTTTTAAGTTTTAATATCGCTCTTTACTTTCAGTTAAAACTTGTTTTTTTTTATTTAATTTGTATCTAACTCCGATCTGGCTAACCACGCTGAATCTATTTATCCGTAAATTCAAAGCTATAAAAAGAGCTGACGCATTTGTATTAGTCTTAATGTAAATGTTTGGGGATATGATGGGAGGGGGGTGTTGTTGCCCTCCAGTCACTCTCAGCTATTTGAAAGAGCACTAGACCTTTTAATTTCTAATCCAATGAGCGTATTAGTTTTACTATTTATTTTTCCAATCGGTGGTTTTGTCGACCGAATCGTCCTAGAAGATTGGAAGTGGGTTGATTTGAACGGAAATTAAAAGCTTTACTGTCATTTTTAAGTGAACAAAAAGATTGGATGATAACTACTCTCCCTCCCACGCCTCTTTCTACTAACGTCGTCTTACAGGAATTTTGACAAAGCCATGTCTGTCAGTATAAATGAAAGGTCTAGCAACTATGCCTTTGGGGACACCATGATCCTCCACAGCCTCTGGGGAAAGAGCTGTAACTTTGAAAATTTGTCCATTGTATACAGACAAATATTTTAGAGGGAAGTATACTAACATTATCATGTATGGGAGGGGTAGTTTTCCGCAGGGAGAATTTTCCGTTGGGAGGGAAGTTTCCGGGGGTGAACTTTCCTTGGGAAATCTTGCGCTAGGGGAATTTGACACAATTTCTATGCGAAACTATTTTGTGTGTTATTTTCTCTCTCTGTCGTCTCAATTTTGCATTTGGATTTGTTCCAGGACAATTTTCGAGGGGAAATTTTCAGCTGGGTTGGCATTTTCTAGGGGATTTTTTCATGGCGGGGGGGGGGAGATTTCCACGAGAGAAATTTTTCCTGGGGTAATTTTCCAGGCATAAATTATCCATGGAATAACTTTTAACAGGGTTAACATCCCATGGAGGGGGGAGGGAATTCTCGGGAAAAAATTCCACAGAAGAAGATTTCTATTTGTTTTGAAAAACGATTTGAAATTATAGGGAAGGGGCAACTCCTTTCATATGCGTAATAATTTCTGTTCGTTTTAAGTTTTGAAGTTGCTCCTTACTTTCAGTTGAATAAAAATTAATTTTCCTTAAAATTTAATTTCTGATCTTTTTTAGCAATACCGGGAAATCCAGCTCTCTCTCCATGAAAAATTCCGGTACTTGTTTATTATACGCCACTCACTTAAGTTTACGATGTGTAAAACTCCAGAACAAACCGGTTTCTTCGTTACCTTAGAAAAGAATTCGGACTATATATTTGTACATTCGGGGGGCGGGGGAGGGGAAGTATAGCTGGTCTGCATGAAAAATTTTTTCAGTACATTTTTCTGCATATTAGGTAGATGAGTGAATAAGTATATCTTAAAGACAAATATACGGCAATGAACACAGTAAAATAACATAAATGAAAGGCACAAATAACATAAAGTTTGATCAGCGATCATCATAAAACACTTAAATAAAACTCTAAGCTATCCTAATAATAGTACCTAATACTAGGGAAAGTGGTCATTGAAAAAAAAACACTTAACACTTGAAAAAACACTTAAATGAAACATTACATTTACTGCATAATAGCATTTTTTTTTTTTTTTTTTTTTTTTTTTTTTTTACCTTGTTATTCTTCTGTAATTTGCTAGTGGCCATATACCTAGAAAGAATTGTTTTATGACTTCAAACTGTTCAAATACTTTTGCTAAAGGTCTTATCCTTGTATGGTATACCAGACAAATACATTAAAGTGATTATGTACGAGAATAACACTGCTGCGGCTTAGGTAGGAAATGAGGTTAGCAGCTGGTTTTGTATTAAATCAGGAGTTAAGTAGGGTTGTGTTCTATCCCCCTTTATATGGGTTATTTTGATGGACTTTGTCTTAAGGAGCACAGGAAAGGCAATGGGAAACTACGGAATCGAACGGGAAGGAAAAAGTTTCCTGGACTTGGATTATGCTAATGATTTAAGCATCCTTGATGAAAGTGTGTATAATTAATGAACTTTTAAAGGTTTTGCGAGTTCTGGGTGATAAAATAGGTTTGAAAATTAATGTTAAGAAGACTAAGTCACTAAGGGTAGGAATAAGTGAAGATGAAAAGGTGACATTGGGTAACGAAAACACTGATCAGGTGTGCAGCTTCACTTTATATGGATCATTTTGATGGACAAGAAGTGAAGATGTTAAAGTAGAATAGCCACGGCTCATGGTGTTTTTTCATAGTGAAAAAAAATTCAAAAGAACAGGAAGATAAGTCTGCAAACCAAGATTATAATACTGGAAGTTACAGTGATGTCCGTGGTCAAACATGGTTCTGAAGCATGGGCACTCCGAAAAGCGGATAAAGATTTGCTAGATGTTTCCAAAGAAATTGCCTACAGATTGTTCTGGGGACCCCGCTGACTCACCGTATTTCTAACAGTAGGCTGTACAAAAAGCGTGGTTCAATCCCCTTTTCTAGGGCTATAATGAGAGAAAGGTTGAGATGGCTAGGGCACGTCCTGCTAATGAAAGATGACAGATTGCCGGAGATAGTCCTTTTCGGCCAACCTTCTTGGGCTAAACGGAAAGCAAGTGGTCTGCGGTTGGGGTGGGAGATTTTCATAAAGAAAGATGTAAAGGAGATGGGAACTTCCTGGGAGGGTGTGAAGAAGGAGGCTTTGAACAGATTAGTATGGAGGAGGAGTGTGATTAGCTGTGTTGGCCTCCGGTGGCTTGGTGCTGTGGCGAGTTGTTAGTAGTAGTAGTAGTTTTTGATTTTATGCATTAATTTATTATAACATCTGACCTTTTTGGGGTTGACGCGTAAAATGACTTTTTTTCTCTGACTTCTAGGTTGTAATATTGCTCTTTTATTTCCCTTAGAAAACTTTTCTTTTGAAAAGCGTTTCTTTTTAAATTGATGACACAAAATAATTTACGTCATGTGCTCTTTCTATTGCAGCGTAATGAAATTTTTGGGGAGATTTACACATCATCCTACTTTTATTTTCTTGGAGATCTAAACATCATTTCTACTTTAATAACCGCAGATATGTTTTTCTCAATTTATTCAAATTTATACAGAATTTTCCTCTGAAAGAGTATCTATATGAAAACCTTAAATCAGAATCGTTTCCGTAACTCAAAATTTCAAGGACAAGAAAATGGTTCCAAAGAATTTGCTAATAATACTAATCGTAATAAATTATGTATATTCCATTATTTTACACAGCTTGAGTAAATAAAAAAGAATGAAAGAAAATCATTGAATGACACAAAATCACCCAAAAAAAATCGTCAAAGACACAATAGTCATCAAAGACACAAAACAAGAGAAAATGAAACTAATTACGAGAATAGGCAGATAAGATTCTCTCTCTCTCTCTCTCTTCTCTCTCTCTCTCTCTCTCTCTACACACACACACACACACACACACACACACACACACACACACACACACACACACACACACACACACACACACACACACACACACACACACACACACACACACACACACACACACACACACACACACACACACACACACACACACACACACACACACACACACACACACACACACACACACACACACACACACACACACACACACACACACACACACACACACACACACACACACACACACACACACACACACACACACACACACACACACACACACACACACACACACACACACACACACACACACACACACACACACACACACACACACACACACACACACACACACACACACACACACACACACACACACACACACACACACACACACACACACACACACACACACACACACACACACACACACACACACACACACACACACACACACACACACACACACACACACACACACACACACACACACACACACACACACACACACACACACACACACACACACACACACACACACACACACACACACACACACACACACACACACACACACACACACACACACACACACACACACACACACACACACACACACACACACACACACACACACACACACACACACATACAATCTCTCTCTTAAGAAGTACAGAAATAGGAATTTAACAATTAGAGGCAACGCTTTAGCGTTGCCTATGGCAAAGACCATACGGCTCCAATGTTTTATTTTTAAGCGTCAAAAGATATCGGAGGGAGTTCAACCCCCCCCCCACGCGCTTTTTTCCCAAATGGATCCAATAAAAATTTTGAGATAGCTATTTTGTTAAAAATAGTTCTAAGATCATATAACAAAAACTCCACTTGTCGACACAGTGTCGACATATGGTTCTTATGGAAGGGATGCTCCTATAAACTTCAAAGAGGGCTAATTTGATTGGACATTGAAAGTTCTAGTTCAGTTTTTAAGAATCAAAAGAGATTGGAGGGCCACTAGCCGACCCCCACACCCCTTTTTCTCCAAATACGTCCGATAAAAGTTTTCAGATAGCCATTAAGTTAAAAATTGTTGAAAAGTCAAATAAAAAATCTCATGTGTCGAAACAACCCCCCAGGGCCCGGGGAAAGGTGTCTTAAGTTATGCCCTGGGGCATATATGGTTTTTATTAAAGGGATGCTCGTATAAACTTCAGAGAGGGCTCATTTGAATGGAAATTGAAAGTTTGAGCTCAATTTTTAATAAAACAAAAGAAACCCGAGGGCAAGAAGCTCCCCCACGCCTTCTTTTTCCAAACCCATCTGATGAAAGTTTTGAGATAGATATTTTGTTAAAAACAGTTCAAAGGTCAGATAAAAAAAAACTGCGGGGTTAATACAATCCCCCAAGGCCCGGAGGAAGGCGTTCTAAGTTATGCCCTAAAGGCATGTATGGTTCTTCTGAAAGGGATGCTCGTATAAACTTCATAGAGGGCTCATTTGATTGGAAATTGAGAGTTCTAGTTCAGTTTTTAAGAGCCAAGAGATTTAAGATCTACTAGACCCCCCCCCCCCACAAAAAAACACTCTCTTTTCCCAAAGCCCGTCCGATAAAATTTTAAAAATAGTCATTTCATAAAAAATAGTTCAAAGGCCAGATAAGAAAAACTCCTGTATCGACGCATCCCCCAGGGATGCGGTTCCTTATGGAAGGGATGCTCGTCTAAACTTCAGAGAGGGTTCATTTGATTGGAAATTGAAAGTGCTTGTTCACTTTTTAAGAGTCAAAAGAGATCGGAAGGCAACTAGCACCCTCCCCCTCCACACCCTAAATGTATCAGATAAAAATTTTGAGATCGAAATTTTTTTTAAATAGTTTAAAGTTCAGATAGCAAAAACTCCGTTGTCGACACAGCCACCCAGGGCCTTGGGGTAGGCGTTGTAAGTTATGCCCTGGGGGCATATATGGTTGTTATGGAAGGGATGCTCGTATAAACTTCATAGAGGGATCATTTTATTGGAAATTGAAAGTTGTCATTCACTTTTTAAGAGTCAAAAGTGATCCGAGGGCAGCTAGCCTCCCCCACACTCCATTTATTTTTTTCCCAGAGGCACTTCATATAGAAGGCGCCGTCGTGTAAACTTCAAAGGGGGCTCATTCGATTGAAAATCGAGAGTTCTAATGCCCTTTTTAAGAGTCAAATTGATCGGAGGCAACTAGCCCTCCCCAAGCCCTTTTTCATCAAATACATCTGAAAAAAATTTGAGGTAGCCATTTAGTTAAAAATAGTTAAAAGGTCAGATAAGAAAAACTCCTGTATCGTTCTAAAGTTCTAGTTAACTTTTAAAGAGCCAAATGATATTGGAGGACAACTAGACCCCTCTCCCCCTCCAAGCCCTTTTTTCCTCAAACCCATCCGATAAGAACTTTGAGATAGCCTTTTTTTTCAAAAATAGTTCAAAGATCATATAATGAAAAGTCCAGTGTCGACACAACCCCCAAGGGCCCGGAAGCAGGCGTTGTAAGTAATGCTCTGGAGGTATATATGGTTCTTATGGAAGAGATGCTCGTATAAACTTCGGAGAGGGCTCATTTGATTGAAAATTGAAAGTTCTCGTTCACTTTATAAGAGTCAAAAGAGATCGGAGGGCAACTATCCCCCCCCCTCCACGTCCTATTTTCCTCAAACCATCCGATTTGAACTTTGAGAGAGCATTTTTTTCAAAACGGTTCAAAGATCATTTAACTAAAACCCCGGGGTCGACACAATCCTTCAGGGCCCGGGGTAAGCGTTGTAAGTTATGCCTGGAAGGCATATACAGCTGTTGTTGAAGGGATGCTCGTATAAACTTCATAGAGGACTCATTTGATTGGAAATTTAAAGTTCTAGTTCTGTTTTTAAGAGTCAAAAGAGGTCAGAGGGCAAATATCCCCCCACACCACTTTTCCCCCAAATGCATCCGATAAAAATTTTGAGATAGCCATTTTGTTAAAATAGTTCAAAGGTCAGCTATAAAAAAACTCCGGTGTCGACACAACCACCCAGGGTCCGGGGGCAGTTGTTGTAAGTTGCGCCCTGGGGGCATATATGGTTCTTATGGAAGGGCTGCTCGTATAAACTTCAGAGAGGGATGATTTGAAGGGAAATTGAAAGTTCTAACTCTACTTTTAAGAGTCAAAAGAGATCTAAGGACCCCTAGACCCCCCCCACGCCCGTTTTCCCCAAACCCATCCAATACAAATTTTGAGATAACCACTTTGTTTTAAATAGTTGAAAGGTCAGATAACAAAAACTCCGGTGTCGACACAACCCCCCAAGGCTCAAAGGGCTTGCACTCCGGTGTCGACACAACCACCCAGGGGGCAGGCATTGTAAGCTATGTCCTGGGGCCTTATATTATTCTTATGAAATGGATGCTCGTATAGACATCAGAGAGGGCTCATTTGAATGAAAATTAAAAGTTCTAGTTCATTTTCTAAGAGTAAAAAAAGATCGGAGGGCAACTAGCCCCTCCCACCCACCACGCCTTTGGGTTTATCGGATGGATAAACTCATACTATAAAAATTTGAGGTCACCATTGTGTTAAATCTAGTTCAAACATTAGATATTAAAACTCCGGGGTCAACACAACCCCCAGGGCCCAGGGACAGGCGTTGTAAGTTATACTCTGGGGGTATATATAGTTCTTATAGAAGGGATGATTGTGTCGATTTCAGAGAGGTCTCCTTTGATTGAAAATGGAAAGCTCTAGTTCACTTTTAAAGAGTCAAAAGAGACCGAAGGGCAGTTAGCCCCCCCCCCCCCACGCTATTTTTCCCCAAACCCATACGATAAAAAATTTAAGATAGGCATTTTGTTAAAAATAGTTCAAACATCAGATAATAAAAACTCCGAGGATGACAAAAACCCATCTTTTCACTTTGATATTTTTACTTTGATACCAAATTTGATACTTTGATGAACATTTGATTTTTTTTTAAGTTTGATTTTGAAATAAGGAATTTTTAAAAAACTTGAAACTTTTTGCAATCAAAAATAAACAAAAATCAATTTAAAAAAAACTTTCCGAAAAATAAGTTTTTCAAAGAAAAGTAAAGGCTATTTAAACTTAAGCTCAGCAGATACAAATACCTGTTAAAACTCAAACTCAAAACGACCAGAAATTACTATTAAAGAATAAATGAAACCCAAAACGAACAAAAATTAAATAAACAATAATAGCAAAAAACATACAACAAGTAATGATATGAATGAATAAATAGATCTTAAAGAGAGTAGTGCTTAGATTGAACATGAAAATCAACCTTGAAACGAAAAAATACTTTCCAATTGAAGTATAATTGAAAATGGTAGCGAGTAAACGGTAAATGAACGATAGCCTCAAGCCAGTACACAATAGATATTTATGTAAATTACTTAGTATTCCTCATGACGAGAAAGACTTAAACTCAACGTAAAAATTAAACCGCGGACAACCAAAAATCACCACAAACATGAATTTGGGTATGACCTCCTTCTCTCATTGTAAAAGTCTTAAACCTACTGCGTCATTGGCACTTTAATACATGTGTCTTGAACAGTCTTGGAAAGTATAAACAACATTACATTAAGTACTTGATGTATAATAATATTAATTGTTGAAAGATCCATCAGTATAAGAATCTATTTCACTCTAATTTAATTTTTTTTTTCAATGCTTTAAGATCTGGAAAAGAAAATATTTGTAATATAATTCGTTTTCAGTGTACCGGCAATGACACAGTAGACTTTTAATTCTCATTTACAGTTAAGAAAGGGGGAATTATCCAAACTCTTGTTTGTAGCGAAACTACATTCGTCTTGAACTGCTTAGAAGGAGCTAATAAATTTAACTGGACATTTGATGTAAAATGATGTGAATTGCTAAAAGCTGATCAGTTCAAAATTTTACTAAAACTTTAATGTTTATTTTGAACATTAAGTACAAAAGATAATTTTTGTAATAAAATTTGTTTTCAGTATAGTGACAATGACACAGTAGATTTTAGACTTTTACAGTTAGAGAAGGAGGCTATACCCAAACTCTTGTTTGTAGTGATTTTTGTTCGTTTCAAACTTGATTTACATATTCAATTTAGGTTTCACTCGTTTAAAGATTTATTTATTCATTTACATTAATATCTATCATATGTTTGTTTGCATTGATTTTTTATTTAATTTCTGTTCGTTTTAAGTTTCATTTATATTTCAATAGTAAAATTGTTTTTTCGCCTTCAGCT
The DNA here is from genome assembly GCF_049724085.1 of Artemia sp. Qi Xiang Cuo. Taxonomy (NCBI): domain Eukaryota; kingdom Metazoa; phylum Arthropoda; class Branchiopoda; order Anostraca; family Artemiidae; genus Artemia; species Artemia sp. Qi Xiang Cuo. Next base: position 9,134,062 of record NC_142802.1, on the reverse strand, counting down.
TGATTTTCATATTCAATCGAAGCATTACTCGCTTTAAAATCTATTTATTCATTTATATTATTACTTGTTGTATGTTTTTTGCTGTGATTGTTTATTTAATTTCTGTTCGTTTTTGGTTTCATTTATTTTTTAATGATAATTTTTGGTCGTTTTTAGTTTGAATTTTGACAGTTATTTCTAGCTCCTGAGCTTAAGTTTAAAATGGCCATTACTTTTCATTGAAATACTTTTTTTTCGGGAAGTTTTTTTTTTAATTAATTGCTAGATATATCCATACCCGTTTACTTAAAGTCTGTAAGAAAATAAACTTCATTGTTACTGCTGGATCATTTTTAGCTGAAAAACATTTTAATGACAATCACTTACATTACTATGTAATGTACGAATGACAATGTAACGAATGACAATGTAAAAAAGCATTGTGACAATGAAACAGATACGAATGACAATGTAAAAAAGCATTGTGTTGATCTTAGACAATTAAAAAAGAATAGAAAAAAGTGACCTTAGGTTCTGACTAACAAAATAAGTAATCCCGTAATATCCAAAATTAAGATATTTATAATTTGACCATTCCGTGTCAGATCTCTTCCAGCCTCCTATTCATTCACTTTGCTTGCTCTATTAAGAAGTTAAGTGAAGTTCAACTGCTGTCCAAATGTGAAAAAACTCTTAACTTGTTGGACGATTTTATCAACGTCAACTACAAGGCATCCCGGTACATAACTTCTGCTGTCTGTTCGGACATTTACTCCTTATTGACATCAAGACTTTTGTTTATTTATTGGATCACCTAAGTCTAAACGTAATTCTAATTCTAAGCTCATTTCATCAAAGGGTCGCATTGTCATATCAAAAAAACGTTTATTCTTCTTTGCAAAGAGTATTTTCAAAGAGTCACAGTCTCAGTGGATCTCTTGTCAATTTTCTAGATTTAGTTTATATGAGCAAATTTAATAAAGAATTTCTTATTCTGTTAGATGTTTTTTCTGGTATTTGTATTTTACGTGGCGCAAAATGCGTCCATTAGTTAGGATTTTTGGCCTAGCATAGGTCACAGCCAAAAACGAGAAAGCTAGCAACAAATTAAGCAATGTAATCAAAATAAAATTGGGTCAACTGAATTTTTTTTTTTATTATAAAATCCCAAGAAAAAATTTTTTTTCATTGTTTGATTGTTCTACTTTGTCTGTATAACCTCAAATTAAAATGGAACTTTTTTGGGGAAGTCAGGTCAATTTATTTTTAATAGTTCTCACTTATATCCTATGAAACTTTGTACGTGCATCTATTGCGTGCATCTACAGCTCAATTTTTTTTTCGCTTTTTGAGAAGTCATTCATTGCCTCCCATCTACTCAGTATCAAATTGAGCCTCGTTTGATTTAGCTTTCTGTGTCAACACAGCAAGGAATTTTGCCATTTTATTCAACCCTATCGATATGGCGGGCGTACAATTTGTAAAGTGTTGACATAACTTTGACATTCCGTCCTCTTTTGATGACAGAAAAAAAAGTGGCTGATGTTATCCTTGTCGATACTGAAATTATAAGTTCAGAGGCAAATTAATAATGAAAGGTGAACTGTTAAGAAAAGAATGATCTTTTGTTTGTGTTCAAGAGTGTTAAGGAACATAAGTATTAGCCAATTAACTGCATAAGAACCGACGCGTTGTTAATTTAGAAAAAATTAGCATTCAAATTTAAATTTCAGCCAAAAAATAGATATAGCTAGCCATTTCAAGCGAACATAAAGCTTATAAAGAACCAGATTATGTTTGGAAGTTTCAACTTTAATCTCTCAAACACTCAGGATTTTTCTTCAATTGAATTCACCCAGCAATTGGCTTTAACTCTGGCCTTTACTGAAATAGTACGAACTCAAAAAAAAACCCCTATTTAGTAACCAAAATGGCAACCATACCAGACTCAGCGGTTCTATAGATGATTTCGTCGATTGCTTCATGTTAGAAGTTCTGATGCTGGTTAGAAGAGTTTACTAAGTATCCTTTTTATACTAGTAGCAAGGTACTGATCCAACATAACACTTAGAAATAGAATATTCGTACAAAATCTCTTAACTTTTTTTTAGATTCTCTGTAGTGGAATTTCTATGAGTATCCTTAGAACTCAGAAAAATACCACTATTAGTAATCAAAGCTGAGTTGGTGATTTTATATGTAATTTCGTGAAGTACTTCATACTAAAAGTTATAAGTACCCTAAACTCCTTCTTTATACTACTTTCAAGGAAGTGATCCCATATAAAGTTTAGAAACAGAATATTTGCATAAAATCTCCGGAATCCATTGAGAGTCATTTTAAAGCAATTTACAGGTCTTCACTCACCAAGGTGAGCAGAGTTCACAGAAAGACACTGTGAATAGCTTAAAAGATCTCTTAAAGTGTCTGTTTGCTGTTCTTTTCCGTTCACAATTAATTGAACTTGTTCAAATATCTATGAAGGGTATTGAAGATGCTGGTTCTCTAAATAAACATAAAATCTTGAACTACCAAAAGAGTAATTCAAAGCTGCAATGGCAACCACTGTTTAGAAAATATACTTCCTATATAAAGGCTACTCAAAACTGCGGAACGCATCTTATTGCAAGTTCATCTTACAATAAAAGTAATAAGAATAGACTTGGTTTTAATTTCCTTAAAATTAGAATAGGTATATGGAATGTATAAAAATTTTGATTGTTAAAGCTACTGAGAGCCTTGTAACGCCAAAGTGTAATTTTTATTATGAATTTTTTATTAACGCACTATCTTTTCGGTATACTTAAAGCCAGTCTCCATTTGGCAGGTTCTGCAAGTCTGCAATCTTGCTGAAAAAGCAACTTCGAAGGTTGCAGTATCTGCAAACTGCCAATACGGAGCCGGAAAAGAAGTCTCCATTGAAATAAAATTTCCAGATTGGTGGTGCAGATTTGCAGAATGCCAAATGGAGACTGGCTTTTACAACTAGAATATCAGAAAAATATGTTCACCATTGAATTATGTTAAGTTGGGGGGGGGGGTGTAGGTCATATCAACGGGAAACAAAACAATAACCTAAGAATGTATGAAAACAAAGGACACATCGATGGTAGAGAAAATACAGTGTCACAGTCTTCAGTCTGGTTGTTGGCCTGTTCGTAGTTAATGTATACTGGGTTTCTCTTTATGCTTGCCAAACATAAAGTGCTGAATGTATTTCTTTAATGTCAAGGACATCTTGTGCTTTAAGAGACGAGTTCATTTATTGATTTATTTGTCTTTGAACAAAAGCCCAACATTAAACGTAATAAATCAAAACTCTCTCGTGATTTTCCTGATCTGAGCAGAATCTTTTGCTGATTACCAAACACTCTTATGTCCAACTCCCATGGATGGTAAGTTTTTATAGTATTTCCCTTATATTCCCAGAAGTTTGTTCTAGCATATTCCCTATATTGAAAAAAAAAAAAATATACCTATGAATTAACACTTCTTCGTGTGCCTGGCTTTCAAGGACTTGGACTCATATGTACTTCTGTAATTAATAATAAACGTTTATTTTAGGGGATTAAGTTGCATTACATGAACAACTAGTATAGTTTAAAGTTTTTTTTTAGCTAGGGAAAAACGGAAGTCACGGGTATTTTGGTGCAAAGCAAGGATGATATCCCCCTTGACCGCCCCCTCCTAGTATCAACTATGCCCAAGGCTGTAGCCAGTTAATTTTTTATAGTCTGTACAGTCGATTCTGCATTAATAGTTATGGGTAAATCTATTCCAGTTTTTTATGCTAATAAATTGCTTATGCTATGCATAAATTGAGAAATGCATCTTGAACTTTAAAAAATCTTGGATGGCACCTTGGGCATACTTCTTTTACACAAATCTGTCAAGCAAAAAAAAAAAAAAAATAAATAAATAAAAATAAGTACAGTACTTTAAGTTGTTGCAATAGTTAGTCAAATAAACTTTGAAAAATATAGGATCAGGTATTTTCTCAGATTTCTTCTTGCCAAAACATTCAAACTAGACGATTCGATACATCAAAATACCAAATTTTCTGTAATATTTAGGATAATATTTTTTCACCATGAGAACTCTAAAGGAGGGGCTTCAGCCACTGAGAATCCTTCCTCCCTCCTACTCTAGGTTGAACCCGAAACCAGGAATAATAAAACACACCTTTTAGAGCTGCCACCACAACGCAAAACTATCCCTGAGTTCCCATTGATGCTATTTCACACAAAAACGGCCACTTTTGCGTGATCCGTCAAATTTTTTCACTTTTTTGCTACAAGTTTCTGCGTCACAACAGTTCAATGGCTGCGTTGAAATATTTCTACTGAGCCGTTGAAAATTGCATCCTTTATTTGAAATTGAAAGCATTGTAGAACCAAAAATTGTAAGTAGCCGAGGAACTAAATATGTTTATCAAAAGTTTTCCGTTAATATTTGACAAACAGCATGAGGATTCTACCATTTCAATGCAAAAATTTAATAGGAGAGTCCTGGCGGGATTTTTACAAGGAATAAGCCAAGGAGATAAGACTTATATTTTTCATTTCATTTTTCATATTTTTCATTTCATACTTAGGCATAGTTAGCCTACGTTATTACCGATTAGCTTTTTGAATATTTTTTTGGCTTTTAGAATTTGATTTAGCCTATTCCTATACATATGCTTTTTAAATATACCCTAATATCTTTGCGCTTCAATGGCTGTAGTGAACCGTTTCTGTGTGAACATTTTTGCGATTTTCCCACAGCCGCTATCCGTGAGTCGTTTTGCGTAAAAAAAATAATCGCACTATTGGGAACCAAAGGTATCGCTAATAACCAGAAGTCAAGAACTAGAATATTTTCTTGAGGAAGAAAAGATTTACTATGCTGTATAGAATTGAATCAAACTAGGCTCTCAATAAAAGAAATATACTAGGGCCAAAAACAAACTTTAGAAAGGTATTGCCAAGCTACTATCTTAACCCTCTTCTGATTTCTAAGTCATTATTTTCCTAGAGAACTAACTTGAGAGAAGGAAATATGTTAAAAAGAAACAATATTTACTCAGGGGTATAATTTGCTATGGGGCAGGGGGCAACAACCCCCTCCAGACCCAAGTTTGCCCCCTCATATCTTAATTTGCCATACCTCCCCCCATATGAAAGTTAGTGTACATAAAATCTTGGTAAATTTTTTGCAGTTCATATTATTGACATAGGCTACAAATAAAATGAACATACCACTTGATGTCTTTTTTTGTGCTCTTTACAAATATAATAATCGTTTCTATCCTAAATTCAAATTTACCCAACCCCGCCCCCTAATGTGCAAATATACCCTGAATTATAACCACACAAAGAAGTTAGGCTATCAACACTAGGGTAAGGCACCCAGTAGTCATCCACCTGCCTATTCTCGGACAGAATGTAACTAACAGGGAACCTAGCTCTAGGCTAATGTGGTCACTTAGTGGTCACTAAACTGGTCACTTAGCAGACTATTTTAATTTTAGACAAAGAAAGCGACAAGTTGAAATTGTTGCTTTACCCGTGCCTCAGCCATTGAAACATTTGCCTTGCAATTACTTGGACTATCTGGTCTTGGCTTTTCTCTGTCTACAATTACCCAGCCCAGTCTTGATGCAACCTATTGCCCAAAATACTTGATAACTTCAATTTGTTGATTTTGAATTGAAGTTAGGCTTATCAAGTATTTTGGGAAATAGGTTGCATCAAGACTGGGCTGGGTAATTGTAGACAGAGAAAAGCCAAGACCAGATAGTCCAAGTAATTGAGAGGCAAATGTTTCAATG